>NC_090654.1:277621494-277884788 GCF_040937935.1 Hyperolius riggenbachi
TTTAGGGTTCAGCCTGTATAATACCCCTCATATGTGTCTAATCACAAGTTGTAATTTGATCCCTCAGCTGTGTCTTGAAAGCACAGGATGTTAACAAATGTCTGCTTCCGTGAAAGCAGGAAGTAGATACAAATCCTGCAATAAATCTGCAGTGTATCAGCTGTAACAAAAATGTTTTTCTTTTAGGCCTCTTTCACAGTGGGACGTTGCGTTTCATGCGACGTTAAGGTCGCATAACGTGCCCCTAACGCAACGCATTGAAAGACTATAACTTGGATGTCATAGTACATTCTTTTGCCCTGCGTTTGGTGTGCCATTTTCATCGCACAGTGATGAAACGAAAACGGCGCATGCGTTAGATTAAAAAATTACTGAGCATGTGCAACACACAACGCAGCAGATTTATTGTTAAACGCACAGCATGCAGCACTTTCTAATAACGCTACACGTTACACACAACGCAACGTGTGCACTGCGAATGTCGCAGACTTTGTATTGCTGTGCGTTAGTCTACATTATACATTTTTATAACGTGCGACTTTAACGTCCCGCTGTGAAAGAGGCCTAAATGTTATTATGCTGTTGCTCATCTTTTAGAGCAGAGAGGAAGTTATGAGTTCAAGTCAGTTTTAAACAAATACCAGTTGCCTGGCAGTCCTTGCTAATCTGGAAGCCCCCTGCACATTGAGGCTAGATTCACAGTGGGACGTTGCGTTTTGATGCCACGTTAAAGTCGCACCGCAAGCTTACAACGCAACGCGCCCAAAAAGTGGCAACGCAGCGTTACCGTCGCATACAGCAGATACAGTAAAAACTACAAGCAATGAAAAGTATGCTTCCAAGTCATTACTGAGCATGTGCAAACAGTCCAACGCAGCTAATAACGTGTATAACGCACTGCATGCAGTACTTTTACTTAACGTGCAGCGTTAGTCACTAACGTAACGTGTGCACTGTGAACAGGGCATTGATTTTTCATTGCAGTGAGTTATTCTGCGTTAAATGCTGTTTTAACGCGTGACTAACGTCCCACTGTGAACTTAGCCTCACATGTAAATTCTAATGCGAATTTGTTCATGTGTAGATCAGTCATGCAGGTACCAGCAAAGTTAAAAGCCTGAAGAAGAATAAAGAGTCCCATACACCACATAGAGGTTCCCTTTGTTAGTATGTGTCCTAACCCTGGCCCTGTAACTTACAGTACAAATCCTGTAACTTAGCTGTAGTGATGGCATTGGTTCCCGCATGATTGATCTGCACGAGTACATTTGCATTAGAATTTGCATGTGTGAGTACAGAGGGATCACCAATTTTGCAGTTTTATTTGCCACACCCCCTTTGGCACCTCTATAATATATATTCAAATGTGCAGCTCAAGGTGAGGCGCATGGCTTCTGTTTAATTTGTATTTAGTCCTAATCTTTCTGGCACCAGTAGTGTCTGAATCACCCACCTGAAACAAGCAGGCAGCAAACGTAGTCAAACTTATTTCAAACATCTCATCTACATGTTTGTTTAGGGTCTAGGGCAAAGTATTAGGGACAGAAGATCAGCAGGACAGCCAGGCAATCTGCATGGTTTAAAAGGAAACATGGCAGTCTCCATATCACACTTTAGTGTCCTTTAGGGCATAATTAAAATCTTGTGATAACCAGAACAAATAGGCAGATAAAATGTGTGGGTTTTATGCACAGTAGCAGTGTTTATATTAAAACGATAGGGGAAGAAATTGGAGAAGTATTTTTTCATATTTTCCTCGTTTTCCCCTTTAAAATGCATAGAAAATGAAGTAATTACTGAAAACAAATATCAACCCCAAAAAGCCTAATAGGTGGTGAAAAAAAAGATATAGATCATTTCATTGTGATTAGTAGTGATTAAGCTATTGGCAAATGAAAGGGATGAGCACTGAAAGGTGAAAATCGTTCTTGTCCGTCAGTGTAAAAACCGCTTTGGGGTGAAGTGGTTAAGGACCAGAGACCGCTGGTACCAGAAACGGCGGAATCCCATTGGATAACGAATTGCCGCACTTACCCGCTGCACGTCGGAAAAATGGGCCACCCATTCTGCCGTCTCTATGAATGCAGAGTTCCTGTGAGCCGGTCAGGAGCCGCTTTCATTGGCTCCTGACCCTACCCATCAATGTAAGCCAATGGGAGCGGCTTACGTTGATAGACAGGGTCAGGAGCCAATGAAATCGGCTCCTGACCTACTCACAGGGCTCTGTTGTCAGAGACGGGCAGAGCCAGTGAGCTGCGGCGAGAGACGGCGGGGATTAAACGGTGAAATCGGCGGATGCGCAGAGCGGCGGCTAATTGAAATATACGCCCTGCCAGCCAGGTAACCGTCAACACAAGGTGTAGATTTCAATAACGGCGGCCCTAAATTAATTAGATTCTCTAGGTTGTATTGATTCAATATTATGACAATTTGTCATATGGGTACCTCTATAGAATACACTTAAAGAGACACTGAAGCTAAAAAAAAAAAAAAAAAAAAAGATATAATGAATTGGTTGTGTACTATGAATAATTACTAGAAGATTAGCAGCAAAGAAAATATTCTCATATTTTTATTTTCAGGTATATGGTGTTTTTTTCTAACATTGCATCATTCTATAATATGTGCAGATTACACAACACTCAGCATTCAAAATGATTCTTTCAGAGCAGTCTGAACTAATGACCTCTCCTCTGGCAGATAAAAAGAAAACTGTTCACTTACAGTTGAGATAATAAAAGTCAGAAGACAGCCCTCTCCACGACTTTGAAAGTCGTAGAGATTAATGGCTTTTTTGCATAGAGATAAAAACTGGACTTTCTTAAAGAGGAACTGTAACGGCAAAACGTCCCCTGGGGGGTACTCACCTCGGGTGGGGGAAGCCTCAGGATCCTAATGAGGCTTCCCACGCCGTCCTCTGTCCCACGGGGGTCCCGCTGCAGCCCTCCGTACAGCCGTGACGTAATATTTACCTTCCTGGCTCCTGCGCAGGCGCTCTGACGGCTGTCGGCTCCGAAGTAGGCGGAAATACCCGATCGCCGTCGGGTCCGCTCTACTGCGCAGGCGCCGGAGACTTGCGCCTGCGCAGTAGAGCGGACCCGACGGAGATCGAGTATTTCCGAGCAGAAAGCAGCCACAGCGCCCCCGCTGGAGCCAGCAAAGGTAAATATTGAAATTACAGTCGGGCCTGTCGCCGGCTGTTCAGAGGGCTGCAGCGAGACCCCCGTGGGAAGCCTAATTAGGAGCCAGAGGCTTCCCCCACCCGAGGTGAGTACCCCCCAGGGGATCTTTTCGAAGTTACAGAGTCTCTTTAACTCTTCCTGTACTGGAAACAATTACACTGATGTATCTGATATTTCTTAGCTGTGCTACACATACAAATCATAATATCATAATTTTTTTTTCCGCTTCAGTGTCTCTTTAAAGCTAATGGGAACCGGTTTAAAAGGAAAAAAAAAAAGAAAAGGGCAGCTACTCACCTAAGGAGAGGGAGGCTCTGGGTCCCGTAGAGCATTCCCTCTCCTCTCCCGGTCCCCGCTGCTGTCCTGGCTCCCCCGTAGCGGTATTCGACCGTTTCGGTCAAATACCGATGTCTCCCGGCCGAGGGGAGGCTTCGGGAGCCCGAGTGCTCCTGAAGACGGGCCGCTCTACACTGCGTGCACACGCCCTCTGACCCATTCGCCAGTGCACCACCTGTCTTCGGGAGGACTCTGCTCCCGGAGTCCCCTCGGCAGGGGATGCGAACGGAGGAACCAGCGCAGCACCGGGGGCACCGAGAGAGGAGAGGGATGGCTCATTAGGACCGAGCCTTCCCTTAGGTATCTGTTTTTTTTTTAAATACGGGGTTACATTCGTTTTAAGTTTCACCGAAACAATGGTATTACCTGTAGCACCAGATTGTATAGAAAAACTCCTTCCTAGCTGCAGAGGAGACATCATTTTAATGGTTAGTTTTGCTAGATAGATGGCTTCATATTCCTGTCGAAAAAATAAAAAAAATTATAAAATTAGCCAATGACAAACCTACAAATAAATGGTTCCTATCATTCCCTGAAATACAAATCAGTTGTTTCACCAAAGTGAGTCCTACCCGTGGGCTATGCCTGCATTGTCAGAGGCTACATGTAAACTTTTACTTGTAGCCTCTGAGGAAGCCGGTATAGCCCGCAAAACGGCTGTCAGGCAGTCTACATTGTAATTGTCTGCTTTGCTGAGGACGCAATAAAAAGGTGATTTCATGCAAATTCTAGTGTTCAGGTGCACTAAGACTGCTGATCGTGTCATCAAAAGCAGACACTAGGGGAGCAGCGGGGACTACCTGTACAGGAATGCAGAAGACACACAGATGTGCGGGGCGTTAACAGAAGAAGACTACTCAGACATATAGGTTAGGGAAGTGTCATAGGATCAGATTTGTATCTTAACTACTTTTGGACCGAGGTGATTGAAATCTACGCCCTGTTTTGGTGCATTCCTGGCTGGCAGGGCATAGATTTCAATCACCGCCGCAGCGTGCACCCGCCGTTTCCATCGCCCCCCGCATGACGAACGATCAATCTATGCCACAGAGTTCAGTGTCGCTGTTAGTTACAGCACACATTGCTTTGCTATTATAACATCTGATTTCTGTCCAGTGTCCATAAAAATCATGCGTTCAGTCGCTGCAACAGACGAGCGCACACTGGACAGATCAGCATAGGTCTAACCGGATAATATGTTTAAAGGGAACCCGAGGCGAGAGGGATATGGAGGCTGCCTTATTTCTCTGTAAACCATGCCAGTTGCCTGGCAGCCCTGTTGATCTTCTGGCATAAGTAGTGTCTAAATCAAATCCCTGGAACAAGCATATGGCTAATCCAGTAAAAGCGGAGTCACAGTACCTGATCTGCTGCATGCTTGTTCAGGGTTTATGGCTAAATGTATTTGAGACACAGGATTAGGAGGGTTGCCAGGCACCTGGTATTTAAAAGAAAATAGATATGGCAGTCTCCATATCCGTCTCACCACAGGTTTCCTTTAACCTCCTTGGCGGTTCAATTTTTCCGCCAAGGAGGCTGCATTGCACTTTTTTTGAAATTTTTTTTTTGTTTCATGTAGCTACCTAAGTGGTAGCTACATAAAACACCACTAGAGGGCGCATGTGTCCCTCTAGTCCGATTGCCTCCGGCAACAAAAATAAACAGGAGATCGCATATAGAACGCAATCTCCTGTTTGGCTTCTCCTGTTGCCATGGCTACGATCGGAATGACGTCATGGACGTCAGCCGACGTCCTGACGTCAGACCCATCCGATCCAGCCCTTTGCGCTGCCCGGGACCGATTGGTCCGGGCTGCGCAGGGCTCTGGCGGGGGCCCCCTCTTCTGCCGCTGCGTGCAGACGATCGCCGCAGAGCGGCGGCGATCGAGCTGGACACGCAGCTAGCAAAGTGCTGGCTGCGCGTACAGCAATTTACAGCACAGAAATCGCCCCACCAGGGGCACCCCGAGCTCAGCTCGGGGTTACCGCTAAGGAGGTTAAAGAGACACTGAAGCGAGAATAAATCTCGCTTCAGTGCTTATAAAACATCGCTATCCCGCGGTTAAACGGGGGTCCCTTCACCCCCAAACCCACCCCTGCAAAATCAACGACCAACTTGGTCATAGATTTTGCTGCTCTTGAGGCAGGGCTAACGGCTGCAGCCCTGCCTCTAAGCGCCGTCTATCAGCGGCGCATCGCCGCCTCTCCCCCGCCCCTCAGTGAAGGAAGACTGAGAGGGGCGGGGGAGAGGCGGAGATACGCGCTGACAGACGCGCATGGGGCAGGGCTGCGGCGGTTAGCCCTGCCTCAATCCGGAAGAGATCCCCCGCTGCTCGGAGGGAATTTGTGAGGTAAGGGACCCCCGTTTAGTGGCGCGATAGCGGCGGTTTAGTAGGGGCACGCATGCCCCTGCTATCTATGAGGTCTGAAGCGAGATTCATTCTCGCTTCAGACTAACAAAAGTAACAATCGACAAGTCTGTTGGTTGTTTTCAAGTATCGGCTGTTTTGCGGTGTAGAGTGAGCCGGTCCTTAAAGTGAACCTAAACCGAGTAAAATAAAATGAGCTTAGAGTTGATTTCTAGTAGCTACCTACTCTAAATCACTGATTCGAAACGTTAATTAGAGCACCTGAGGGGGCGGGTGAGGGAGGGTTAACTTACCCATGCTGCCGTCTGCTTCGATGCGCTTCAATTGCGTCCCACGTCGCATTCCAAGTTGCGTCGTGTCACTACCACGCTTCCTTCCGTGGTAGTGACGCAAACACAACGTGGGACGCAACTGAAGCGCATTGAAGCTGACAGCAGCATGGGTACGTTAACCCTCCCTCACCCGCCCCCTCAGGCTATTCAAATCAATTAGAAGCTCATCCCTGGTACCTACAAATGAATATTACATACTTACCTTGCCATCAGTCCCTCTCAGAAGCTCACCATTTTCTTCTTACAATGGATTCCTTCCAGTTCTGACAACATTTTGTCAGAACTGAAATATATCAGTTGCCGTCAGTTATAACTGAAAGGACAACTGAAGTGCAAGGTAACGTCCATGTTTCCCTATGGTTTAAGTAGACGCTATTACAGTTTAACAGTGTGCTGATCTGGAAACTGTACAGGGTTATTGCCATTTTCAAAATGGAGGAAGGAGAAGTTCATTGATCACAGTGAACAAACTGGACGCAGGAGACGAGAAAGATTGAGGAGCAGATTAAGTGGGAGGCAAGTATTACGTGTGGATGTTTATTTTGACTTAATTTTCAGTTCAGGCTTGCTTTAATTTGTGAACCCCTGAGGGACGTTGCTTACGCGAATAAACAATTGTGAAACACCTCTGCAAAAATAGTCTGTTGTGTTTACAAGAATATAAAACAAGAACGAACAGATTAAAATGCCAGATATAATGGCAAACTTCGGAAATCAATTAGTGTCTGTATTAGTCTGCTTCTGATAACATTTTCTGACTGGATAAAATTTAAAGGGGGAAAGAGCGGAATGTACAAGACATAAAACCGATAGCATCTCACCAGCCAGCGCAACACCCATTATAAATCTGCAGTACTTATGATCAGCACGGTTCATTTTCTTCCAACGCAACCTCCTGGAGCTCAGAGCTTCACCAAACTATTCTGACATCCCTCTGAGATTCTCCCTCTACAGTAAAGTTTCTAACATATATGGTCCACTGGTTACCAGGACAAGATTTCATTTGTATTAGCAAACTAATCTAGCCGATTGCACCAGTGCTGGGCCGAAATTACGCATTAGCGTAATTACGCATCGTAATTCACTACAAATGCACCGTAAGCGTTACGTGTAAGGTTACGGTATTACGCGTAATTAATTACGCGTAGACCGTGGGTTACGTTTTACGCGTAACAAATTACGCGTAAGACAGTAAACTCCCATTGAAATTACACAGTCTGCCGTAATCGCGTAATATTACGCTCCCGTATAATATAAAAAAGCCGCCGACTTTAAGGGTTAATAGCAAAGCCCCCTTAAGTGCTAAGAGCCTCAAATTTGGAGAATATATTAAGGAGATCAGAAGGAATAAGAGGAAAAAATTTTTTTTCAAAAAGACTTTATAGTTTTTGAGAAAATCGATGTTAAAGTTTCAAAGGAAAAATAGATACATTTAAAAACCCGCCGACTTTAACGGTTAATAGCAAAGCCTGCTTAAAATTTAGAAACACCAAATTTACAGGGTATATTAAGGGGATCAGTGGGAATAAGAGGAAAAAAAATTTTTTCAAAAAGACCTTATAGTTTTTGAGAAAATCGATTTTTAAGTTTCAAGGGCAAAAATGTCTTTTAAATGCGGAAAATGTCAGTTTTTTTTGCACAGGTAACAATAGTGTTTTATTTTCATAGATTCCCCCAAGTGGGAAGAGTTTTACTTACTTCGTTCTGAGTGTGGGAAATATTAAAAAAAAACCGACGTGGGGTCCCCCCTCCCAGACCTCTTTAACCCCTTGTCCCCCATGCAGACTGGGATAGCCAGAATGCGGAGCACCGGCCGCGTGGGGCTCCGCACCCTGACTATACCAGCCCGCATGGTCCATGGATTGGGGGGTCTCGGAAGGGGAGGGGCAGCCAAGCTTTCCCCTCCCCCTCCGATCCCTTGTCCAATCCAAGGACAAGGGGCTCTTCTCCACCTCCGATGGGCGGTGGAGGTGGAGGCCGCGATTTCCTGGGGGGGGGAGGTTCATGGTGGCATCTGGGAGTCCCCTTTAAAAAGGGGTCCCCCAGATGCCCACCCCCCCTCCCAGGAGAAATGAGTATAGAGGTACTTGTACCCCTTACCCATTTCCTTTAAGAGTTAAAAGTAAATAAACACACAGACACTTTGAAAAAGTATTTTAATTGAACAAAAAACATAACCACGAAAAAAGTCCTTTAATATTCTTAATTAACCATTAATACTTACCTGTCCCTTTAAAAGCCAGTTCCCACGCAATATCCTCGGAAATATACTAATCAGTTACAATGTAACAAAGCTATTACAATGTAACAACTTTGTTACTTTGTAACACCACCGCACCCGACGTCACTCGCCGCCACCGCCGCGTCTGCGCTGACCCGACAGAGCTCTGAGCTATATAGCTCAGAGCTCCCTAAGCATCTTTGTATTTGGGCTCCAAGGAGCCCCATTGGTCCTTAGCAGACCAATGGGGTTCCTTTAAATCAGAAGGAACCCCATTGGTCTGCTAAGGACCAATGGGGCTCCTTGGAGCCCAAATACAAAGATGCTAAGAGAGCTCTGAGCTATATAGCTCAGAGCTCTGTCGGGTCAGTGCGGGACGCTAAGTCCCCGCCGCCTCCCGCTGTCAGCCCCGCCCACATCTGTCACCCACATGTCACCCACATGTGGGTGACATGTGGGTGACATGTGGAAGAGGCGGGGAGGACAGCGGGAGGCGGCGGGGACTTAGCGTGGAGCCCAAATACAAAGATGCTAAGAGAGCTCTGAGCTATATAGCTCAGAGCTCTGTCGGGTCAGTGCGGGACGCTAAGTCCCCGCCGCCTCCCGCTGTCAGCCCCGCCCACATCTGTCACCCACATGTCACCCACATGTGGGTGACATGTGGGTGACATGTGGAAGAGGCGGGGAGGACAGCGGGAGGCGGCGGGGACTTAGCGTCCCGCACGGACCCGACAGAGCTCTGAGCTATATAGCTCAGAGCTCTCTTAGCATCTTTGTATTTGGGCTCCAAGGAGCCCCATTGGTCCTTAGCAGACCAATGGGGTTCCTTCTGATTTAAAGGAACCCCATTGGTCTGCTAAGGACCAATGGGGCTCCTTGGAGCCCAAATACAAAGATGCTTAGGGAGCTCTGAGCTATATAGCTCAGAGCTCTGTCGGGTCAGCGCAGACGCGGCGGTGGCGGCGAGTGACGTCGGGTGCGGTGGTGTTACAAAGTAACAAAGTTGTTACATTGTAATAGCTTTGTTACATTGTAACTGATTAGTATATTTCCGAGGATATTGCGTGGGAACTGGCTTTTAAAGGGACAGGTAAGTATTAATGGTTAATTAAGAATATTAAAGGACTTTTTTCGTGGTTATGTTTTTTGTTCAATTAAAATACTTTTTCAAAGTGTCTGTGTGTTTATTTACTTTTAACTCTTAAAGGAAATGGGTAAGGGGTACAAGTACCTCTATACTCATTTCTCCTGGGAGGGGGGGTGGGCATCTGGGGGACCCCTTTTTAAAGGGGACTCCCAGATGCCACCATGAACCTCCCCCCCAGGAAATCGCGGCCTCCACCTCCACCGCCCATCGGAGGTGGAGAAGAGCCCCTTGTCCTTGGATTGGACAAGGGCTCGGAGGGGGAGGGGAAAGCTTGGCTGCCCCTCCCCTTCCGAGACCCCCCAATCCATGGACCATGCGGGCTGGTATAGTCAGGGTGCGGAGCCCCACGCGGCCGGTGCTCCGCATTCTGGCTATCTCAGTCTGCATGGGGGACAAGGGGTTAAAGAGGTCTGGGAGGGGGGACCCCACGTCGTTTTTTTTTTTATATTTCCCACACTCAGAACGAAGTAAGTAAAACTCTTCCCACTTGGGGGAATCTATGAAAATAAAACACTATTGTTACCTGTGCAAAAAAAACTGACATTTTCCGCATTTAAAAGACATTTTTGCCCTTGAAACTTAAAAATCGATTTTCTCAAAAACTATAAGGTCTTTTTGAAAAAAAAATTTTTCCTCTTATTCCCATTGATCCCCTTAATATACCCTGTAAATTTGGTGTTTCTAAATTTTAAGCAGGCTTTGCTATTAACCGTTAAAGTCGGCGGGTTTTTAAATGTATCTATTTTTCCTTTGAAACTTTAACATCGATCTTCTCAAAAACTATAAGGTCTTTTTGAAAAAAAAATTTTCCCTCTTATTCCTTCTGATCTCCTTAATATATTCTCCAAATTTGAGGCTCTTAGCACTTAAGGGGGCTTTGCTATTAACCCTTAAAGTCGGCGGCTACCTAACATTGATCCATGCGTCAACTTTTCCGCTTGGCAGCATGACCTTACGCATTAATTGCTAGTAGGAATTTACGCGTAAGCCTATAACGTAACAACTTGAATTACGGTATTCTTACGCGTAATTGCGTAAGGGCAATGCGTAATTACAGACATGTACCGAAATTGAATGTCTATGCCGTAAGCGTAATTTCGTAATGCGTAATAGCGTAAAATTACGCGTAATGATCCGTAAGCGTAGCTTTTTCCATTACGATCAGCACTGGATTGCACAACAGTCACCTGCAGCTCACAGAACAATTGTAAACAAGCCAATAAACTCTAGGATTAAACATTAGTTCTTGACTGTATAATACACTTGGTAAAGGACATTACCGTACCTGAAGTTGGTGAACAAAACCAGCATTGGGATTTATGCAGAACCTTCTTTCTTGAACATATGTGAAAGCGTCCCTTTAATAATAAGACAAAAACAAAACAAAACACATGAAGTCATCTTATTCTAAGCTCACAGCTTCTACCAGACAAACAATAGGACGTTTTATTGTGGTCGTGTATGGTTTAGTGGATATATCAGTAGGCGTAGAACCTAGTGGTTCCCTGGCTATGTCTGGGTGTGTAGAACCTGGTGGTTTCCATAATATATCAGGATGTGGAAACTAGCGTTTTCCTGGATATATCTGGTTTTGTAGAACCTTGTGGTTTCCAGAATGTATTGAGGTTTGTAGAACCTAGTTGACTCCTGGATATATAAGGTTGTGTAAAACCTGTTCCTGGCTCACGTTGTGTAGAACCTAGCATTTTTTTTTTTTTTTAAAACATATTTGTTTGCATAGGACTTAGTGGTTTCCTGACTAGATTGGGTTGCGTAGAACCTATCGGTAGAGGTTTCTTGAATATATCAGGTGCAAAGGTGAGGGGGGGGAGAAGGCTGACTTACAAGCAGTGAGTACAAGGCATTCATACTGCTACACGTAGTTTTGGAGGACGTCGTCACTATAGACCAGAGGTCCCCAAACTTTTTCTGTCAAGGGCCGGGTCAACATACTGCAGGAGGGCCGGAACATACATAAAATTATGTTGAAAAACATATTGAATCTAGGTACTGATTCCCCCTAATCATGCCCGGAGGAGACCTCCCAGCAGCAGCCATTCAGTCATGTGGCACCCGAAGAACGTCTTTGTGCACCAGACAGTGAAGCATACCCAGGTGACAACATGCCCTCCAGTTGGACAGCAGTGTCACCTGATGCCGAACTGGATTGGAAGCCAGGGAATGACCGCTCACTGGCATCTACAGCATGAGGATGGGTGGTGCCAGCACTGCTATTCCATATGCCGATATTTAAAGGTACAGTGGGCCGCATATACAAGTTATACATTTTGTGTTTTGGGGGCCAGTGAAAAAGCCTCGGTGGGCCGCATTCGTTTCGCGGTCCATAGTTTGAGGACCACGGCTATAGACGTACATACCAAAAACATTGTTTCAAACTCCACAAACGAGTTTTGCTGCTTACCTGTACTTTACACCAAATGTTTCCATAATATATGCAATAACCAAGGCCGCGCTCCTGGAAATCCCTGCATTGCCATGGATGAGAACTTTGCCTGGAAAACACACGTTAGACAAGATTCACTAAAGCACAAGTCTGGTGATTGGTCGATTTACAGCATCTGTGCTCAGTATAAACATACAGAACAAGAGTGTCAAACTCAATCACATAAGGGGCCCAATTGTGTATTTCCTCTAGAGATCGCTATACGCTAGGAATATCCCGATCTATAGGCAGAATTGCATTCTCCCACACCAGGAATTAAGACCTTAAGCTGGGTAAAGTTCGATTTCTGTTTTATTCCCTTTTATTTTATCAAGAATATACACTCACCTGAAGGATTATTAAGAACACCTGTTCAATTTCTCATTAATACAGTTATCTAATCAACCAATCACATGGCAGTTGCTTCAATGCAGTTAGGGGTGTGGTCCCGGTCAAAACAATCTCCTGAACTCCAAACTGAACGTCAGAATGGGAAAGAAAGGTGATTTAAGCAATTTTGAGTGTGGCATGGTTGTTAGTGCCAGATGGGCCGGTCTGAGTATTTCACAATCTGCTCAGTTACTGGGATTTTCACGCACAACCATTTCTAGGGTTTACAAAGAATTGTGTGAAAAGGGAAAAACATCCAGTATGCGGCAGTCCTGTGGGGGAAAATGCCTTGTTGATGCTAGAGGTCAGAGGAGAATGGGCCGACTGATTCAAGCTGATAGAAGAGCAACATTGACTGAAATAACCACACGTTACAATCGAGGTATGCAGCAAAGCATTTGTGAAGCCACAACACGCACAACCTCAAGGCGGATGGGCTACAAAAGCAGAAGACCCCACCGGGTACCACTCATCTCCACTACAAATAGGCAAAAGAGGCTACAATTTGCACAAGCTCACCAAAATTGGACAGTTGAAGACTGGAGAAAGGTTGCCTGGTCTGAGGAGTCTCGATAGAGTAAGAATTTGGCGTAAACAAAACAAGAACATGGATCCATCATGACTTGTTACCACTGTGCAGGCTGGTGGTGTAATGGTGCGGGGGATGTTTTCTTGGCACACTTTAGGCCCCTTAGTGCCAAGGGGAGTATAAGGTGCTAAAAGGGACTGAAAGTCCCTCTTACTACATAAGCAATGCTATATACAATTATAGAATATATAATTTTAGACAACAACAACAACAACAACAATAATAATAAGAAAGTTATGATTAACCTACCTCCATTCTGTAAACATCCATCAATGAATTCCTTAGCCTGTAAGAGAAGGAGGCAGGGAAGCTTGAGAGGTTGGCTTTGTTATGGTAACACACAGTGAAAGGATGTATAAGCAGAGAGATGTGCATTTAGCTGAATTTGTGTTAACCCTGAGAACTGGCTGACAGTTCAGAACTGGGACATGGCAAGACAAACACGGGGCCGCACCACACTGCCAAACACATGCCTTTGGGGATTACCACATTAGTACGTGGTAATAGCCTTCGAGCCGACAGCCAAACAGCCCAAAAATGTACTTCTTCAGAAATACGGAAGTGCACAGAAACGTGTTGTAAGAATACACTTCCACGCATGCGTTCTGCAACGCCACCATGTAAGCTTTTAAAAACCCTGCATCACCGTAGACTTACATGACTTCTGTTCCGCCGCAAAAGCAGCACAGTAATATAGGCATGCACTCGCGTTAGATAAGAGGACTCCTGGCGCACCGCAGGCAATGTGGATTTAAACCCATAGGCTTACATTACTCTGCGGTAGGAATGCGGTAAAATGCCAGCACTACACCAGTGTGAAAGGGTCCTCAGTCCTCATGTGCTGCACGTACAGAGGAGGGCGGGGACAGGGGGCCCGTGCTGCACGTACAGAGGAGGGCGGGGACAGGAGGCCCGTGCTGCACGTACAGAGGAGGGCGGGGACAGGAGGCCCGTGCTGCACGTACAGAGGGCGGCGGGGACAGGAGGCCCGTGCTGCACGTACAGAGAAGGGCGGGGACAGGAGGCCCGTGCTGCACGTACAGAGGAGGGCGGGGACAGGAGGCCCGTGCTGCACGTACAGAGGAGGGCGGGGACAGGAGGCCCGTGCTGCACGTACAGAGGAGGGCGGGGACAGGAGGCCCGTGCTGCACGTACAGAGGAGGGCGGGGACAGGAGGCCCGTGCTGCACGTACAGAGGAGGGCGGGGACAGGAGGCCCGTGCTGCACGTACAGAGGAGGGCGGGGACAGGAGGCCTGTGCTGCACGTACAGAGGAGGGCGGGGACAGGAGGCCTGTGCTCCATGTACAGAGAAAGGCAGGGACAGGAGTTCAAATGTTGCTTTTTACAAAACTTCACTGGGAACTTTGGAAGAGCAGAAAATCAGAACAATAAGACTTCACTTATCTGGAAAGAGGAACCTTGCTAACAATTGAAAGCGGCTACCAAACTACCGCTGCTGGCTGAATGTCAGCTAGCAGATTACACTTGCTAGAATGGCTTCCACTACCTGGCTCTGAAAATTTGCATTTTTGGAAACTTTGCTGCTTCACACGGCCAACCTCTGCCAGTACCAGTGATGATCTTTTACATTAAAGACTTGTTCTTACATTAACAAAAGGGAACCTTAAAAATGCACTTACCGTAGGGAAAAAACGTATAATATTTTCAATAGGGTTGTCTGCAATATCCAGCACTAGATATCTGTAAAAGAGAAACCAGGAGTGAGAAACACTGCAGAGGCCTTTTCGTCCGTTTTCGTATTTAAAAACACGCTCTCATTGCATTAAAAATGGCCACGATCAAAAATTAAAAATGCTGCAATTTTGCATCAATTTTTAAAACCAATACGGATCAAAAACTACTCTGCACTATGTCTCTGCCCCAAAAGACCATCTCCAAGTACAGATCCAATTACAACACCTTATTTGGTCACCCAACCATTAGGGCTGGAACCCACTAGAGAAGGGGTAGGGAAGCTATGGCTCGGGAGCCAGATGTGGCTTTTTTGATGGCTGCATCTGGCTCACAGACAAATCAGTACGGGGTGATTCACTAAGCTACACCGCTCAAGCAGCGCAAGTAACATTTTCAAGGTAGGCACGCTACTGCTGTAGCATGCACTACTAACTTAATCAATTGTCCCAACCTGGATCCTGTCAGGTCAAGTGACTTTGTTGGACGAGAACCTTGCACTTTAATTGGCCCAATAGGCTGTCTGTCACTTGACAGGCAGCCAATTGGGCCAAAGTGCGGGGATCTCGTCCTACAAAGTGAATCAACCCCCAAGTCAGCAAGCTAATTGTGCAAGCTGTTAGTCGGTATTTCTCCTATCTGGCTCTCGGGGGAAATTGCTGATGTTGCTGAAACCCAAGAGAAGCTGAAGATGTGTATACACATCACCATGGCACCAGGGACGCCAGCCCTCTGCTGCGCACTGTACCAGTTTGAAACATCGTATGGCTCTCACAGAATTGCATTTTAAAATATGTTGTGTTCATGGCTCTCCCAGCCAAAAAGGTCCCAGACCCCTGCACTAGAGCGATATATTGAGAGTTTAGGGAGCGATTCAAAACGTTAGCAATTTCCCTAAACGCTCATCTGAGGTTAGTGGATGGGCCAAATTCCACTGGAGCGATTGCCAAAAATCACAAACGCAGGACATGCAGCATGTAAAAAAAAATTAAAATTAATTGAAAGGACCAATCAGAATAAAAAATTGCTAATCAATCGCTGGCAAAAAAACGTACAATTTTTAAAAATCGCTACCAAAGTCGCCAGAAAACATTCATGAAATTGCTTACAAAACGCTCATTAAAAAGGCAAGCATTTGCGATTTGTAGTGGGTCCCAGGCCTCGGAGATGGCGAGTGAGATGCTGATATTGCTGGCTTTTGTGCAAATTTGATGCAAAATGTATGTGAATTGGAACTGGCCAATCAAACGCCCTTCCTGCAGATTCTGATTGGCCCAATTGCACACCACATACAATTTGTAATTAATTAGCATGCAAGCTGAAATCGTTAGCATCTCACTGAATATCTCTCAGCCATGGAACACCCGGTATAAAGGAGCAAATAAAGGTGGCCATACAGCTAGAGAGCCGATTGACCACCTGATAATTACTGAATGGAAAGAAAATCACAACAAGTTTGCCCGACAGACGATTCAACCGCTTTCGGGCCATAATTGGTCGCATGTATCATTGGGACATGTTGGGAAATCTCAGGCTGACATGGACGATCAGGTGCACGACGGTAACGGCATGCGATATCACAGGTGACAAATGCTACGGAACTCCCGGCTGCTGCCGCTCCCAAATGTTATATGTGCCCCCAGTAGCACTCTCCCTACTGTTTTTCTTCCCGTTATATAGCTTCCCCCCCCCCCCCCCCCCCAGCTTCCATATACTGCAGTCCATCTAGACCCCACAGGCAGTCAAAATCAGATGGTTAATCGATTTCACATCACTGGACTTTTGTTGTTGGAAACTCACCGAAATAAATGCTGGAAGTTTGGTTTGATGAAGTTTGCTTCGATACTTTGTCTTATACAGATTATGTGAGTTATGTTGCATTTCTGCAGGATTGAGAGCTGTGAAAAAACAAAACAAAAACTAAATTAACCTCATCACTATTTGCACATTTATAAAGAAGGCTCTTCCTGACTAGACGTGCCAGCTGCAATGTCACCATTCAGTGCCCCAATATTTGTACACGATTATCCCATCAATGCATTGCCCATAACACACGCCGGACTGGAGGCAACGACGGGTCCGTCGTCACCTCCCGCTGGGTGGGCGTTCCAACGACAGTCCGGCGTGTGTACGCACTGTCGGCGGACTGATGCGGCTGTTTCTGATCGATCCGCCGGGCGGATCGCTCAGAAACAGCCGTATCAGTCTGCAGACAGACTGTACACACGCCGGACTGTCGTTGGAACGCCCACCCAGTGGGAGGTGACGACGGACCCGTCGTTGCCTCCAGTCGGGCGTGTGTACGGACCTTAAGCAAGCATAAAAGCTCTATCGACTTGTAATTGTTAGCACCTCATTTAACATCCCTAATGACTCTGCAGTTAGGGCTGGAACCCACAGGAGCGCTTTTGGCAGCGTTTTGGCAGCACTGCGATACGCTAGCAGTTTGCCAAAACGCTGGGCTAATGTTAATGGATGGGGCAACTTCCACAGGAGCGTTTGCGTTTCCCAGAAACGCAAAACGCAAAACCCGCTGGGCAAAAAAATACACTGTTGCAAAACGCGACCGAAAACTCGCATGAATCCGCTTGCAAACCGCTCATGCAAAACGCTAGCGGTTGCGTTTTGCGGATTTCAGTGGGTTCCAGGCCTAAGGGTTTGTTCACTCTAGAAATCGCAAAAAGCTATCAATTACCGCTAGTGTTTTGCGGGAAAAAAAAAAAAAAATCACTGGGCAAATTAGCGTTTTGGAATCAAGATTAGCAGTTCTATACATGCTAATTGTGATCGCTCCAGAATCGCCGGCAAACCGCTGCAGGTAACGCATTTGCAATTAGCGATAATTGCTAAACACCCGCAATCGTGGCAGTGATAAATACTGCCGTAGGCTAGAATAGGTCTAGCATTTGTTTTAAAACGCTAGCGGCTTGCGGTTAGCGGGAATTGTGCGATTCCCACGCTGGCCCGGTTCACATTAGCGGTCGCCGTCCGGAATCGCCGTGCCGGAGCTGGACCGCATGCAGAACGGACGGAACGGACGCACGGCATAGCAATGAAAGCCTATTCGTCCGTTCACATGCGTCCGTTTCGTCCGGACTGGATCTGGACTCCGGCATAAGACCCAACATGCGCTATTTTTTGGTCCGGCTCCTCCGGCAGCCGTATCCGGAGCGGAGCCGGACTGCACCATCCGGCCAATACAAACCAATGAGAACCGGAGAGCGCACAACACACTGGCTAAAAATCCGGATTGTTCTACCCCACTTCCTATGCGTATTGAAGCGGCGATTTTGGATGGGGACACATGGGCAAGCATTTTGGAGTGGAGCAGCAGTGACTTTAAAAGTGCTGGAGATGTTGGCAGTATGTCGGAGGTGGGGGTGAGTGCTAAACAGCGGAGGGCCTGATTCCACAGGTCCACCTTCTGCTGACCTCCCAGACCCCAACATTTTTATTCCTTTTCGACTATCTTTTGCCAAACGGATCCGGATCGCATCCTGATGAACACCTGATGCAAACTGACCGGATTCGGATCAGAACCGTACGGTTCCGATCCGGATCCGGTCAGGTCATCCGGTCCGTTTGGCAGAGAACCGCAAGTGTGAACGGGGCCTTAGTTGTGAACGGGGCCTTAAGGTCTCGGAGCACACTTGAGCATGTGAAATCGCGGCCAGTTTTTCTCTTTGCGTTGCACAGGGATCCCATTTTTCTTCGTTATTTCCACATGTGATTTTTCATTTCGAATTTTTTTTTTTTTTGTACAGTAAAATACATTATACACGTTAGTAGCATGCAGAGACTAAATACACGCAGCCAGTTTACCGCGAAGCAGACGCAAAAAGAAAATCAGGAGCGAATGCAGAAACTTGCAGCCCATAGACATTGCAAGCACGGTGCACTGCGGTTGTTGCTACCGGCAGAACGATGGCAATTAACTGTGCGGCAGTGTGTCCCAGCCTTATCCCTTGCTCAATATTTTCAGTGGGTAACAAGATTTTTATGTGGATTTCCACATAGCAGAATTTCCATTCAGGTCACCAAGTCAACCAAAGGTGTGTGGGCACTGTTTTTTTAGGACCTCCTAACACACACTGGATCCCAGGGGGCACCACCCAATCTGAAGCTTGGTCGAGTGTGGTCTAGATGAGCTAGAGCAGTGATGGCGAACTTTTCAGAGGCCGAGTGACTTATTTATCACAGACTGCCAACATAGCAATCTATATTCAATACTGGCTGCCCGGCCATGTGATGCTCAGCTTGGCTGGGAGCAAAGGCAGGGGCGCCTCTAGCCATTTTGAACCTGTGACACCCCCTCCCCCCCATGAAAATAATTGCAAACAGGCAATGTTTCACCATAAAATAATTATAATGTGACAATGGTTCACCAGAAAATCATCATAATGCAGGAATGTTTCACAATAATATAATCGTACTGTGGCAATTGTACACCAGAAAATAATCATAATGTGGCAATCTTTCACCAGAAAATAATCATAAAGCAGCAAGGTTTCACTTGAAAAAAAAAAAAAAAATAATGTGGGCAGCGTTAAACCAGAAAATATTGTAAAAAAAAAAAAACAAAAAACGCATTTACTCATCTGGTAGAAGTCTCCTCTCGGCCGGCGGCGGCGCAGCTCCCTGATGATCTATGCTTGCAGCCAGCCGAAAGTCCCGCGCTGACGTCGGACCAGGCGCCAAATGGTAACGAGCAGAGCGGGGAGGGGGTGGGGGGACTTTGAAAAGCATCCCCGTGCACGGATGCTAGTCCTGCTCCGCCTCCTCTAGACACAAGGCGAGTTTTCGGCGGGGGGGCATAAAGATTAGTGGTGGAAACAGCGCTCGTGCCCACAGAGACGACTTGTGTGCCGCCTCAGGCACGCACGCCATAGGTTCGCCATAACTGGGCTAGAGTTTACATTTAGGTTTGCATTAAATATCAACTACTATTATGAAGTAACAAATAAAAAAAAAAAATTAACCCCCCCCACCCAGGGAAAAAATAAAATATGGAAGGTGCCATGGTAGAAAATATGAACGACAAGGTAGGGAGGGAATGGGGCAGAAGACAACTTCCTAGGGACACAAGTACAGCATTTCCTTCCCATGAGTCAGCCTTTCCCTGGCAATAGACAATAATAAAGTTGCACTCATACCTTGCTTTTCATTGCTGCAGAATACGGACCCAAGAATAAGCCAGGTAAAATTTCCTAAAAGACAAATACAAACCGGCTTAAAAAAAAAACAAATTCCTCATTTCACCCCAAGAGGTAATAAACCTAAATAGGACTCTTCTGGAAACCTAGATTGGTATTTTGGTTTTAAAGGGATACTGTAGGGGGGTCAGGGGAAAATGAGTTGAACTTACCCGGGGCTTCTAATGGTCCCACGCAGACATCTTGTGCCCGCGCAGCCACTCACCGATGCTCCGGCCCCGCCTCCAGTTCACTTCTGGAATTTCAGACTTTAAAGTCTGAAAACCACTGCGCCTGCATTGCCGTGTCCTCGCTCCCGCTGATTGCACCAGGAGCGTACTGCGCAGGCCCAGTATGGTCTGTGCCTGCGCCGTACGCTCCTGGTGACATCAGCACGAGCGAGGACACGGGCGTGCAGGCGCAGTGGTTTTCTGACTTTAAAGTCAGAAATTCCAGAAGTGAACTGGAGGCGGGGCCGGAGCATCGGTGAGTGGCTGCGCCAACACAGGATGTCTGCGGGGGACCATTAGAAGCCCGGGGTAAGTTCAGCTCATTTTCCCCCGACCCCCCTACAGTATCCCTTTAAGGATTAAACATTTTTTAGAACTACGGAAGCCAAAAATAGTCACTAAATGTTGATAACTGCAACAGATGCACAACTCAAACGTTATTTCTATCTGGACTTGAGCTTTAACCTCCTTGGCGGTAACCCCGAACCTAGTTCGGGGTAAGCCGCGCAGGGCCGATTTGTTTAATTATTTTTTTTTGCTGGACGCAGCTAGCACTTTGCTAGCTGTGTCAGCACACCGATCGCCGACGCCCCGCGCTCGAGCGCCGCTATCCGTCGCGCCCCCCCCCAGACCCCGGGGGAAGCCCTCCAGGAAATCCCGTTCTTTGAACGGGATTTCCTGATCGGAGATCACCGAAGGCGATCGAAGCGGGCGGGGGGATGCCGCTGAGCAGCGGCTATCATGTAGCGAGCCCTGGGCTCGCTACATGATGTAAGAAAAAAAAAAAAAAACTGCTGCGCTCCCTCCTGGCGGAATTTTTTATACCGCCAGGGGGGTTAAAGCAGATCCGAGATGAAAAACTAACTATAACAAGTAACTTGTCTTTATATCTTATCAGAAGTTTTAATGGTTTACACATCAAATCTAGCTGCAAATAGCTTCAACAGTAAATGCTTGCTTATGCCTGTGATTCAATGGGAGCAGCCATGTTCTACTTGTCATTACACAGGCAAGCTGATCTGTATCTTTAGCCCTCAGCCTGTGAAAATTTCACTCCCCTCCTCTACTGCACCCTCCTCCCATCTGCCTCTGAAATCTCTGGCTAGTAACACCTCCTCCTCCTGCCCAGACTGAGCTCCCATAAGCCCTTGCTACATCTGCCTAATGCAGGGAATACACGGTACCGCTCGATTGAGCCATTTAGATGGCTCGATTGATCATTTCCGACATGATCGATTCCGCGCTCTACACCGCATGGGGGACAATGAGAAAAGATAAGGAAAACTAGCAGAAGATAGGCCCTGTTTACCATGTGCAAGCAAAGTGGACTAGGTGCACAAATAATCTTGGAAACACCCTACAGGTTTTAAAATGGTCAGCGGTTTTATGGACGCATACAACCCTAAAAATAAATCACATCAGACCAAAAGCAAGGGCTGCTGGAAGTTAAGACCGACACCAACACCAGACTGTTCTCAATCTAAGCCCTCTTGGCTGAGAATCTAGTGACAGTACAGGTGCGTCGAGGTCTCAATGATCTGGCATGGCCACTTTCTAACGGAGCTCCATGCTCCACCCACAGAAGCCAATTTATTATGCCTGTCACTGTTGTCCCTTCACAGACAAAACACTACATCTGTACAGCATTGGATCCCCAGAGTCACCCACAGGATTGAGTTTGATCCTGGATGGCAACACAAATTGTGCATTTGTACCCAGCTTTTGCTCATGGAGTTGTACAGTAGAACGTTGTTATAGTAAACCGCTGGATATAGTAAACCTAGTCCTCAGGTCCTAGCAACTTCATCTGTATAATCACACAATGTATGCTCAATTCTGATATAGCAAACTACTTTTCCTGGTCTCTTGGAGTTCACTATAATGGGATTCTACTGTAGTGGACTTTCAGTTATGTGTGGAAAATAGGGATAACCGTACTGCTGTTCCGAATGCTGGGGGAGCATAAACTCAGGCAGCAACAGAGTGAGTTACCTCCCCCTGCCATGGTGTGCATCAGTTTAAAGCAGAACTGAAAGGTTAACCCCCCAGGCGGTCTATTAAAAACCGCCAGGGGGCAACAGAGCAGGATTTTTTTTAAAAAATTTTAAAATCATGTAGCGAGCCCAGAGCTCGCTACATGATAGTGTGCAGCGGCATCCCCCCGCCCTCTTCTATCGCCTCCGGCGATCTCCGATCAGGAAATCCCATTCAAAGAACAGGATTTCCTGGAAGGCTTCCCCCGTCGCCATGGCAACGGGTGGCATTGGGAGTCCCGATCAACCTCAGCGCACAGGGTCTGGGTGGGGGCCCGGTGCGGCGACTAATCGGCGTGGAGCGGCAGCGATCAGAGTGCTAGCTGCGTGTTGCAAAAAAAAAAAAAAAAAAAGCGTGCAAATAGGCCCAGCAGGGCCGGAGAAATCATCCTGCGCGGCATAGCCAGTGCTCAGCACGGGCTTACCGCCAGGGAGGTTAAAGCTTCTGCCAGCCTCGTGCAGCCTTCCTGTCCCGCGCCGGTCCTCCACAATCCTCCGTTCTCCCGCCGCCAGCTACTTTTAGTTTGGTCATACCGTCGACTTGTAAGTCAACAACAACTACACCTGAGTGCCCTGCGTAGCTCTCTTCACGTTCCGGCCCACAATAGCGTTCTGCGCTAACAGCACAGGATAGATAAAAATAGAAGAAACCGGGAAATCCGATTTTTCAGTTGAATGAAAAAAAACAAAAAACACAGGCTTTTTCGGGAGATCTGATCGTTTTTATCGAATTACTGTAAAAGTCACAGCCATTTTGGGTTGATTTTTGTACCGACCCCATAGTCCTGAAAGAAACCCAGACTAGATCTGCAGGACATCAATATATTCAATACTACAAGCAGAAAACCATACAGCATTATTACATATGGGAGAAAAAACTAAATCATACCTGCATCTCCCGCCTCATAGGGTAACTCCAATCCTAAATACAAGAAGAACAATTATAAAGTGGTTTAATAACATGGAATGGCAAAATATAGTGATAATCATACTAAAAGTAGCCATATATTCAATATTCCTAGTCAATTCTCAGCAGATTTGGTCACATTAAGGGCTTATTTCAGCTAGCGCGGAAACCGAGACGACTTCGCAGAGATTCCCCACAGGCAAATCGCGCGGGGAAACTCTGCCATAGAACAATGTCGCCGCCGGCCGAATTGTGTACCTTTGCGATTCGGCCGACATCGCCCTCAGTTTCCGCGCGGGAGGCATGCGAATCCCATAGCCGTGCATGGCACGGCTTATGGGATTCGTCAGCGTTCCAGCAGACCAGGAAGCGCCGGCGCGTGTCTCACAGCGGTGCGCAGCACTTGTGGAAACGGGCCCTGATTCTATTTGACAGAAATCGATGCATCAACATGTCAGATTGCAGAAGAAAAGAGGTCCCGCTTTACCGATGGCTGGGTGAAAAAAGTCTCTGTTTATTTGTCACATCATTTAATCTTTGTGTACCCACTGATGTGACAAATAAACGGAGACTTATTTCACTCAGCCATCGGTGTAGCGGGACCTCTTTTCTTCTGCTGCCTGTTTAGAGTTCCTTGGATCCCTTACTCCCTTTGGTAGCTACAGGTGGCTGTAGCGAGCTCATTTTTCCTCTACTATAACATGTCAGATTGACAGCTTTGTGCCAGACTGTGTGTTAAACTGAATCTTGGTTGCTATGTATAACCTCCCATCAGGCTGGCAGCCAGAGCTTGGTTGCCTAGGGTAACCACCCCTCAGGCAAGCAGCAAGGAGAGCTTAATTGCTATGGGTAACCTCTTCTCAGGCAAGCAGCGAGAGCTCAGTTGTTATGGGTAACCTCCCCTCAGGCAGGTAGTGAGCAAGAGGGCTCGGTTGCTATTGGTAACCTTCACTCAGGCCAGCAGTGAGCAGCAAAGTTCAGTTGCTAAGGGTAGCCACTGTTCAGGCAGGCAGCAAGCAGGTGAGCTTGGTTGCTATGGGTTACCCCCTCCTGCCAGCAGTGAGCTGGCGAGCTCAGGTTGCTAGGAGTTACCCTCCTCAGGCAGGGAATGAGTAGGAGAGCTCAGTTGCTATGAGTAACCACCCCGCAGGCAGTGAGCAGAAGAGCTTGGTTGATGGGTAACCACCCCTCAGGCAGGGAATGAGCAGAAGAGCTTGGTTGATATGGGTAACCACCCCTCTGGCAGGGAATGAGCAGAAGAGCTTGGTTGATATGGGTAACCACCCCTCAGGCAAGCAGTGAGCAGAACAGCTCAGTGGCTATGGGTAGCCACCTCTCAGACTGCCAGTGAGCAGTACATCTTGGTTGCTTGGGGTAGCCATCTCTCAGACTGCCAGTGAGCAGGAGAGCTCAGTTGCTAGGGGTTACCCCCTCAGGCAGGAAACAGGAGCTCATTGCTATGGGATACCCCCCTCAGCCCTGCAGTGAGCAGGAGAGCTTGGTTGATATGTGTAACCACCCCTCAGACAAGCAGGAGAGCTCGGTTGCTATGGCACTGTTCTCCACAGGCTATTTTAGCCAGGTGCTACACCCAGCTAATTTTGGTGAGCACCCAGCTGTAGTTAGCTCTCCTCCTCATATGCTGTAAGCAGAGTTGCGCTGATCCTACATTTTTTCTGTTGCCCCTCTGCTACTTTTTCATGCCACCCAGCTGGAAAAAAATTCCACAGAGAACACTGTATAGGTTACCTCCCCTCAGGCAGCAAGTGCTCAGCTGCTATGGATTACCATCTCATCAGGCAGTGGAGAGCTCAGTTGCTATGGGTTACCTCCCCCCAGCAGGCAGAGAGAGTTCGGTCACTATGGGTAACCTCCACTCAGGCCTGCAGCGAGCGGTGAGCTCAGTTGCTATGGGTTACCTCCCCATCAGGTAGGTAGTGAGCAGGAGATCTCAGTTGCTATAGGTTACCTCCCCTCAGGCAGACAGCAAGGAGAGATCAGTTGCTATGCCCCTCAGGCAGGCAGAAAGTTCGGTTCCTATGGGCAACCCCCCTGAGACCAGGAGTGAGCAGGTGAGTTCGGTTGCTATGGGTAACCTCCCCTCAGGCCTACAGTGAGCAGTAGAGCTCGGTTGCTATGGGTTACCCCCTCAGGCAGGATCACGTGCCGCCGGGCCTGCTCTCACCTCCTGGTCATCCTTGCACTGGGGCAGGGCGGGGAACTCCAGCTTCACGTCCTCCATGCTGCATTAGGCGGTGGCGCTCACACTGCCAACCGGGGGGTCACCTCCCTCATCGCCGCCGCCGCCTCCGCCATACTGAGCGCTACAAGCCGGCCACGCGCGGCCCCGCCATCACTTCACTCCTCGCGGCGGCGCGCACGTCGCCTCACAGCTAGCTGCGCCGACTGATGACGTCACAGCCGGCTCCTTTTACGGCTCGTCAGTACACGGTCAGCCAGCGCCTCTCTTGCGCCACCTAATGGCCACTATTCTCTCTGCAGTACCTGACAATGCTCTCCTCCAGGTGTATAGAGCCCATGTCATGTTATTATATGTGAGGCTAAACAATAAACATTAGATAATACTTCAGTAAAGGGAAGACAGTGGATAGTCCAGAGTATCCCCTGATCCTCTCACAGATCCCACCGTTCCAGATGGATCCAGGGGCGGAGCAATAGGGGGTGCAGAGGTAGCGACCGCATCGGGGCCTTGGGCCAGAGGGGCCCCGAAGGGTCCACTCTCTATCACAGTATTAGCTCTCTGTTGGTCCTGTGCTGGTAATAATCACTTCTATAGATGCTTTGAATAGTAGCAATCCTTCAAGGGAACCTGGAGCGTGGGAAATTATTTAAAATAAACACATGACGTAGCTGCAAGTGAATATTACATACTAACCTCACCGTCAGTTCCTCTCAGAAGCTCACCATTTTCTTCTTACAGTGATCCCTATGAATACAGTATATCCAACAAGAGTTTGCAGCAGAATATGCTTTGTAACACTATTAATTTACAAATCATTTATTCAGTGTTTGCCCATTGTAAAATCTTTCCTCTCCCTGATTTACATTCTGAAATGTATCACTGGTGGTGACATCTTTAGTCTTGTCAAGTGCAGCTCTGCGGAATGTTTGTCTACAGAGAGATCTGAAGCCAGTAGCTAAAAAAAGAGAAGCAGAACTCTGTCCAAAAGGTTGTCCTTTATTTGCGCAGTGATGAACAGTAAAAAAACATGCAGACTAATTAGTCTCATTGATCAACCAGTGCCATGAAGGCAGTGTGAGGTGGGGTGGGACACCAAGCACAGGTGGACCATCTCAACCGCCATTTCACGTCCGTAGACATTTGCTCACGTGTGGTGCGGCCCTGATGGCGGCTATTCAGTACCAAGCGAGCACCCACGGAGTGGAAATTTGATGTGCTATGACTTGCAGTGCCTCTGCACAGATAGACACTTCAACCAGCTTCCTCTCCAATCAAGTCAGCACCATCAATGGTAAAAATAGCTCTTTATTGTTCAAATAGTAAAGTCATCATCCCCTCATCGACAGCTCCGCTGTTTCGATCCTCAGACCTTTCTCAAGCTGAATAGGATTATGTCACACTAACAAAACACACAATCCCTCTTTAAATAGGTGTCTGTGAGCCCCAGCACCAATCAGGTGCAGGCATCTTAGACCAATTGAAAAGCAGAAATGGTGGGGCGGACCACATAGAAAACTGCAGTCTTAATATGTAAATAGGAAAATCCCATAATACCTCAAGACCAGCCCACATCCTCCTGCCTCCCTCCTACATGTTCCCAGGCAGACCACAGTGAAAACCGCCCATTAACTATGCTAATTTTTGCGCATATGCGCACACATTACCATCCGCTGCTGCGCTGGTCACCGCTGATTCCTCCCCGACATCTGCCGCTTCCTGAATGTCACAATGACGTCTTAGCATCATGAGACTATACGCATCATGTGACTGCATCACATGGTACAGACGTCACCAGGGGGCGTGAATCACACGCTCCTCATCACCATGGTGACATAAACAATGCGTACAGTCGGCTCAGTACGCCATCAAAATGAAAGTACACTGCAGCCAGAAATCAAGGACTCGCCACCGGAAAAATGTGGAGGAGACTAAGAGGTCCAAATACCACCGTGACCTGTCTGATTATACAAGTGGATATGTCTATCTATGGCAGAAGGAGGGTTTCAGCCTAAAAAAACGAGGACGTAATCCGTTTCCTAAACGAGGTGGTAAAGGGCCACGCAAACCTAATGGGGGTAATACTTCCTCTACTGATTTTTTAACATCGTCGAGGGATTCTTCTCCAACTCTGATAGGAGACCGAGAAGGAGAGGAGGAAAGAGGTTCCAACAAAAAAGGCAAAAGCAGATCCGACAACGCAAACAAGATGAATCTACGACAGAGAGCCCAATGGGCCAACAACTAGTTGTCAATATATCGCAATATACACTTACGGAGGATGAGAACCGTGTATTAAATCATGGACTTGGATATTGTCCCACATCAGGACCAGATTTCTTTAAAGTGGACTTAGATTTCTGCCGCTTCTTTAGGAATATAAAATTAAAACAGTACTTTGCATCTATGCCTCCATGGCCAGTCTCTAGGGAAGTGAGAGAGGAACAAGAACTTGCCTTGAAACCTTTAGGATTGAGGAATAAAAGTACTTTCAATCCACCGAGTCACCCTGTAATAGATATATTTATTAACAAGGTTAATGCGGAATTACAGCAATTGGAGACGGAATATGGCAAGAGGAATTTTCATGTGACTTCCAATTTAACTATGGGAGAACGTTTGGCACTGAAGTCCCTACAGGAGAACCGGTGAATTACAATAAGACCAGCTGATAAGGGTGGAGCGGTGGTAGTATTAGACACGGACTATTATAGGCAGGAAATAATGCAACAACTTGCACAGGAAGAAATCTATTCAAAAGTTGATGTGGATCCACTTTTTAGGGTTCAGAAAATTATTAAATCTCTGGTAGATGATGCATTAGAGAAAAATATTATAGATCAGGACTGAGGACTGTGCTAGATTTTTAATTAAGGAACATCCTAGAACTCCGATATTATACACCCTGCCGAAAATACATAAAAGTCTGATTGCTCCACCCGGTAGACCAATTGTGTCAGGGGTGGACTCAGTTTTTGTCCCCCTCGTACAATTTGTAGACAAATTGTTACAACCACTGGTGCAGTCCATAGATTCATACTTACGAGATACTAGTATGTTTATTGATAGATTAAATGATTTAACTGCAATTGCTCCAGAATGTTTATTGGTAACGTTGGATGTTGAGAGCCTCTACACCTCCATCCCTCATGATGGGGGTGTAGAGGCTGTAGACTGGTACTTGTTGACTCGAACCGATTTATCTATCCCTAAGGGCCCTTTTCCACTTGCAATCGCTAGCGTTCACGCTGAACGCTAGCGATTGCTGAATCGCAATTACCGCCGATTCCCCGACGTTCGCGGCCGCGATTTTGCTATGCTATGCACTGCATAGCAAAATCGCGGCAAAAGTCGCTCCGCGGCGCGATCGCGATCAAGTAAAAAACGAATCGCGGTAGTGGAAATTACCTACCGCGATTCCTATGTTAAAAAGCAAACCGTAGCGATTGTAAAATCGATAGCGGTTTGCGTTTTTGCGATTCAGCCAGCGCAAACGCGCTGGTGGAAAAGGGCCCTTTTCCACTAGAGCGATTGCGATTGCTGAATCGCAAAATCGCAAATCGCTAGTGATTTTTAAATCGCTAGGGTTGTTACTTTATCATAGAAATCACGAGAAGTATTTTCCACTACAGTGATTCGATTTGGAAATCGCTAATCGCAAATCGCAATCGCTTGCTGGAGCGATTTTTACAATGATAATGCAATGCAATGAAAATCGCAAATCGCAATCGCATAACAGAATTAATGAAAAATCGCAATCGCAATCACTGGCGTTTGTGATTTGTGATTGCGATTGCTAGTGGAAAAGGGCCCTCAAAGAAAATTTGTGGTTTCTCTGTTAAGGGTTATTCTTCAGGAGAATTATTTTCTTTTTGAGAGACAATTTTTTTGTGCAGCGGAGAGGAACGGCGATGGGGTCGAACGTGGCCCCGTCCTACGCAAATTTGTTCATGGGCCAATATGAAGAAGCTTTTGTATATAATAATGCCCTATTCCGCCAGCATGCTAAATGCTGGTGGAGGTTCATTGATGACATTTTTTGCGTGTGGACGGGGCCTCGTTCGACCCTAGATATGTTCATAGGTGAATTGAGGATTAATTGTCCATCTATAGCATTGACAGCACATGTGGCGGTGGATGAGGTGCCTTTTCTGGACACCATGGTGTACAGGTTTGGTGATAGGTTATCTACAGACCTGTACACCAAACCAACTGATCGTAATTCTGTGTTGGAATACAAGAGTTTTCACCCACAGCATATTCAGGATAACATCCATAGTGGTCAATTAACCAGAGTAAAGAGGCTAGTGGCAAATCCAGTGAAGAGAGCTATTAGGATTCAACAGATGCAGGATAAGTTTAAGAAAAGAGGATACCCTGAAGAGGTTTTACATAGAAAAAATCGAGTAAAAAGGAAAGGGACTATTGGCCCTAGAATACCATTTGTTACTACGTATAACAGTTGGAGCAATCAAATTGGATCAGTGATTAAAAAGCACTGGAAAATTATTCAGGATGCCTTTCCTCATATTGTGGAATTTAGGCATCCTCCTTTAATGTCATTTAACCTCCATAGCGGTAACCCCGTGTGTGACACGGGGTAAGCCGCCGGAGGGTGCCGCTCAGGCCCTGCTGGGCCGATTTAAATAATTTTTTTTTTGCTGGACACAGCTAGCACTTTGCTAGCTGCGCCAGCCCCCCGATCGCCGCAGCCGCACGCCCGATCGGCGCTTTTCGTTGTGGCGCGCGGCCCCCCCCCCAGACCCCGTGCGCTGCCTGGCCAATCAGTGCCAGGCAGCGCCGAGGGGTGGATCTGGAGTCCCAATGACGTCCCGACGTCATCCCGCCCCGTCGCCATGGCGACGGGGGAAGCCCTCCAGGAAATCCTGTTCTTTGAAGGCGATCGAAGCGGGCGGGGGGATGCCGCTGAGCAGCGGCTATCATGTAGCGAGCCCTGGGCTCGCTACATGATTTAAAAAAAAAACAAAAAAAACTGCTGCGCTGCCCCCTGGCGGAATGTTTCATACCGCCAAGGGGGTTAAGCGGCCACCTACTATTAGAGCGGCCACCTACTATTAGGGATAAAGTTGTGAATACCTTTGAACAACAGAGAGAGTGGTGTTAGGAAGGGCACCTACCTGTGTTTTCACTGCCACATGTGTAGTTTGGTTAACAAAGGAAACTGCTTTACTCACCCCTCCAGTGGCCGTAAATTCTACATAAACGGGTATTTTGATTGTAATTCAACATTTGTGGTATATCTACTAAAATGCCCATGTGGGCTAGGATATGTGGGCAAAACAACCTAACAGTTAAAAGATAGGATATCGTCACATAAAAGTGCTATTAGGAAAGGGGATGAGGATCAGGCAGTTTCCTTGCATTTCAAACAAAATGGACATTCAGTGTTACAATTGAGGGTGCAGGTAATAGACCATGCTCCCCAACATCCGAGAAGGGGCAACAGACATAAGATGCTGTTATTGAAAGAAGCCAGTTGGATTCGTAAATTATCGACGATGGGTAGGGGAGGTCTTAATAAGGAGTACGAATTATTGCCATGTATTTAAGAATGATATTTCGCGCTGTGTATTCTTACTGTGAATGAAGTGGGTTAGTATATAATGTTGCATATATATTTTTGTATTTACAGGGCATCTTAGTAGCGAATTGTCAGCGGAGGTGGTTTTCGCCCCCCCCCCCCCCGTGATTAAAGTACTGAGGCCGCTGCGAGGGGGCCGGTGGTGAGTCCTTGATTTCTGGCTGCAGTGTTCTTTCATTTTGATGCCGTACTGAGCCGGCTTAATAGCTGACTGTACGCATTGTTTATGTCACCATGGTGATGAGGAGCGTGTGATTTACGCCCCCTGGTGACGTCTGTACCATGTGATGCAGTCACATGATGCGTATAGTCACATGACGCTAAGACTTCATTGTGACATTCAGGAAGCGGCAGATGTCGGGGAGGAATCAGCGGTGACCGGCGCAGCAGCGGACGGTAATGTGTGCGCATATGCGCAAAAATTAGCATAGTTAATGCGCGGTTTTCACTGTGGTCTGCCTGGGAACATGTAGGAGGGAGGCAGGAGGACGTGGGCTGGTCTTGGGGTATTATAGGATTTCCCATTTATATATTAAGACTGCAGTTTTCTATGTGGTCCACCCCACCATTTCTGCTTTTCAATTGGTCTAAGATGCCTGCACCTGATTGGTGCTGGGGCTCACAGACACCTATTTAAAGAGGGATTGTGTGTTTTGTTAGTGTGACATAATCCTATTCAGCTTGAGAAAGGTCTGAGGATCGAAACAGCGGAGCTGTCGCTGAGGGGATGATGACTTTACTATTTGAACAATAAAGAGCTATTTTTACCATTGATGGTGCTGACTTAATTAGAGAGGAAGCACTGATGGCGGCTGGAATAGCATGCTCATGAACAGAAAGCTCCGCCTACTAAACGGTCCTATCCATGTCATATGATGCTTTCCCCTTGGTCCTGCACCTATCGTTCCTTTTTTGATTACCACTAGTCAAAGTACCTATAGGAGTGATTATTATGAGCACATGACCAATAGAGATCTAATACTGTAGTTGAGGAGGGCCCTTCCCCTCTGGCCCAAGGGCCCCGATGCGGTCGCAACCTCTGCAACCCCTATTGCTACACCCCTGGTAACATGCTATGTATATGCTTACTACTCTATATATGTTGTTACTGTACCATCGCCAAGACGCCAACCCTGAATATGTCAAAAACAATTCCAGGTACAAGCCCCGTTGTACTTTGCGAAATAAATGATACTAATATATGAAACTAAAGTTGTGCAGTGAAGGGGGTGTACAGTATGTATTGGAAACCATAGTAATAAGTAAATAAATCACAGTACATCAGAGACGGATTAAGATGAAATGGGGCCCTGGGCAAGGTAGTAGCTTGGCTCCTCCATATGGTTCTAAGATGGGAGAAGGGTCAGAGAACAGTTGGGCATGTGACACTAATCGGACCCTAGGCATCCGACTAGGTTGCCTTGTGGGTGATCCTGTTCTGCAATGCATAGGCGATACATCATATAATGATTAAACACTGAGCACAACAGAGGCCTCCTTTACACTACAAATCCGATTTGCAATTCCCAATTTTCCCAGGATGCTATCAAAGCAAAAGAAAAACGCAGCATGCAGTACCGATTAAAAATCGCAAATCAGAATTGCATGTAAAATTGTGTCAAAATCGCATGTAGTGTACAAAAGGCCTGCATAGGCATCAGGGCCAGTGCTGTGTCTGGGGACAGGTACAAGGTGAGACACCAGAATATCTGCAGGCATTCTGCAGCTAACAGCACCGCCCCCTTTCTTTCCCTGCTACAGTTGACTTTGGATATAGCAGCAGCGTGTGTACAGAGCATAGAGCAGCTCTGGGGAACTTAACAGAGTCAGGTATGTGCACAGGTCTGTGCCCTGCTGTATGAATACTTCACTTTCCCCTTCATTAGCAATGTCAGCTGTCCTCATTATTATCTGCATCCAAACTGCTCCTGATCAATCCCATTGTCGATCGGGAGCAGATCAGACATTTAGGAAATAATTGTAAGATCTTTCAGTCAGACGGGAAATTGCATTATGTGTATGCAGCATGATATCCTACCATATTATTATACTGTATTGTATACAGGCAGCATGGTGGCATAGTGGTAAGCGCTCTCGCCTTGCAAGGCTGGGTCCCTGGTTGGAATCCCAGCCAAGTCAACATCTGCAAGGAGTTTGTAACATTCTCCCCATGTCTGCGTGGGTTTCCTCTGGGTACTCCAGTTTCCACCCACATCCCAAAAACATACAGATAAGTTAATTGGCAGCCCCCCAAGTTGGCCCTAGACTAGGATATATGCAGACATATGACTATGGTAGGGATTAGATTGTGTGCTCCTCGGAGGGACAGTTAGTGACAAGATTATATATACTATGTACAGTGCTGTGGAAGATGTCGGTGCTATACAAATACTAAATAATAATATTGTGGATGGCTGAGGTAGACATTTCAGGAATCTCCCTACCCCCCACCCCTGAAAAACCTGGGTCCCTGGCCTGTAACAAAACTAGGTTGAAACCTCCACCCAACCATATCACATCATGGTAGAGAGGGATTACAAGGCAGTGGGAGGGTCAACAGCTGTATACATGATTACTTGTTCAATGCAGGCATGGAAACCACTCCACTGCCTCCATCTTATGGCTTCACATGCATTTATGTGAGGTGGAGAAGGTCCAGCGAGATAGGAAGGGAGGTGATTGGAAGGGGAAAAAAACCCACAACTTTAAAGGTGGCCACTAACAATACAATTTACCAAACGATTGCTTACAAAAGATTCTTCATATGAACAATCAGAAATGATCATTTGAGACCGCTAAAAATGAACAAAAATCTCCTAACCAATTCAATCAGATTGACGTGATCAATCCAAAAAGATCAATTTCATTAATCGGATTGGATTGGTTAGATTTTATGCTTCCATCAGTGGTCACAAATGCTAATTTCCAACTGTTCATATGAAGAATCATTTGTAAACGATCATTCTGTAAATTTTAACACAGGCAGCTGACAAGCGGTGAAGTCACCGCCTGTCAGCTGCTCTCCTGCACCAGCCAGGCACTTATTAGTGTCTGGCACTGTACAGGTAGCCCCCGCCCCCCACGGTGTGAGATCTGAGCGCGGCCGCAACTTTGACATGTCGTGGTTCTCTGCTGCTGAGTAACACCGAGCATTGACACGTGGGGGGTGTTACAACTTCTGCAATTTGGCTATACTTAAATTGCACCCGAATTGCACTGGCGGGCAGTAAACAGGAGGCTGAACTGCTTGGCTAACATGCAGTTCAGCTGTCTATCTGAAAGGGTCCTTAGAGCTGCCATTATGTCAACATGGGCCAACATTCCTCAGCAACGGTATCAACATCTTAAAGAGAACCCGAGGTGGGAATTACTAATACTATTGGGGCACAGAGGCTGGTTGTGCACACTAAGACCAGCCTCTGTTGCCCCATCGTGTGCCTCCATGTCCCCCCTGCTCGCCGCTATAGACCCCGCAGTGCTGGCAACACGCAGCGCGTCGCCAGCACAATGTTTACCTTAGAGCTATCTGTCAGCGCTGCTCCCCCGCATCGGCGCACCCGCCCATGTCCTTTCCCTCCCGCTGATAGGAGGGAAGTGACGCGGGCGGGTAGCGACGATGCGGAGGAGGGGCGCTGACAGACAGCGCTAAGGTAAACATTGTGCTGGCGACACGCTGCGTGTCGCCAGCACTGCGGGGTCTATAGCGGCGAGCAGGGGGGACATGGAGGCACACGATGGGGCAACAGAGGCTGGTCTTAGTGTGCACAACCAGCCTCTGTGCCCCAATAGTATTAGTAATTCCCACCTCGGGTTCTCTTTAAGTCAATGCCAAGAATATCGACACTGATTAAAGCCAACGGCGGACCAACTCATTATTAGAGTGTCTCTAATGTTTTTTTGGCCACCCAGTGTATAAGGGGCATTGTATGAGCACTTTTTCCTAAAGAAGTGCTGCACTTTAACAGCACGAAACAGCTGTCAACCATCCCACTGCCTTTTAATCCCTCTCAATCATGATGTGGTATTGGTTCCTGGCAATGCATTAATGTTATGCTTTATATCTTTATGACAGATGTGTGTGACCACACTACCCGATTGTATCTATGCTGATGTTTTAACGCAGTAAGCTGCACTCCGCTGTTGTGATCATGGCCCTGTGCATCAGTCCCTTCTTCCCATTGCAAACTTACCTACAAAGAAGAAAGCCTTTGTAGCCTGTAGAGGCTTCCCACATTCTCCTGGCCCCACCGTTGCCATGCACAGAACCCCAAGAATATTTCTGACAAGAGCTTGTCAGGAATGTTACATGGCCATACTGCGCAGTAAGCTAAAGCGGCTAGTCTGAGAAGCTTTCTGCTATTGCACACATGTACTCATGCATGAAGCGGAATGCAATTTACATGAGGGTCTTAGGTCGCAGCGGCAGTCTGCAGGACATGGGAAGCCTGTGGAGGATAGCTCAGACTTCCCATTTCCTTACATACAGTGGGTTGCAAAAGTATTCGGCCCCCTTGAAGATTTCCACATTTTGTCACATTACTGCCACAAACATGAATCAATTTTATTGGAATTCCACGTGAAAGACCAATACAAAGTGGTGTACACATGAGAAGTGGAATGGAAATCAAACATGATTCCAAACATTTTTTACCAATAAATAACTACAAAGTGGGGTCAATACTTTGTAGAACCACCTTTTGCTGCAATTACAGCTGCCAGTCTTTTAGGGTATGTCTCTACCAGCTTTGCACATCTAGAGACTGAAATCATTGCCCATTCTTCTTTGCAAAAGAGCTCCAGCTCAGTCAGATTAGATGGACAGCGTTTGTGAACAGCAGTTTTCAGATCTTGCCACACATTCTCAATTAGATTTAGATCTGGACTTTGACTGGGCCATTCTAACAAATGGATAGGTTTTGTTTTAAACCATTCCATTGTTGCCCTGGCTTTATGTTTAGGGTCGTTGTCCTGCTGAAAGGTGAACCTCCGCCCCAATCTTGAGTCTTTTGCAGTCTCCAAGAGGTTTTCTTCCAAGTTTGCCCTGTATTTGGTTCCATCCATCTTACCATCAACTCTGACCAGCTTCCCTGTCCCTGCTGAAGAGAAGCACCCCCCCGAGCATGATGCTGCCACCACCATATTTGATAGTGGGGATGGTGTGTTCAGAGTGATGTGCAGTGTTAGTTTTCTGCCACACATAGCGTTTTGCATTTTGGCCAAAAAGTTCCATTTTGGGCTCATCGGACCAGACCACCTCCTTCCACATGTTTGTTGTGTCCCCCACATGGCTTGTGGCAAACTGCAAACGGGACTTCTTATGCTTTCTGTTAACAATGCCTTTCTTCTTGCCACTCTTCCATAAAGGCCAACTTTGTACAGTGCATGACTAATAGTTGTCCTATGGACAGAGTCTCCCACCTGAGCTGTAGATCTCTGCAGCTCGTCCAGTCACCATGGGCCTCTTGGCTGCATTTCTGATCAGCGCTCTCCTTGTTCGGCCTGTGAGTTTAGGTGGACGGCCTTGTCTTGGTAGGTTTACAGTTGTGCCATACTCCTTCCATTTCTGAATGATCGCTTGAACAGTGCTCCGTGGGATGTTCAAGGCTTTGGAAATCTTTTTGTAGCCTAAGCCTGCTTTAAATTTCTCAATAACTTAATCCCTGACCTGTCTTGTGTGTTCTTTGGACTTCACGGTGTTTTTGCTCCCAATATTCTGAGACAACCTCTGAGGCCCTCACAGAGCAGCTGTATTTGTACTGACAGATTACACACAGGTGCACTCTAGTCATTAGCACTCATCAGGCAATGTCTATAGGCAACTGACTGCACTCAGATCAAAGGGGGCCGAATAATTATGCACACCCCACTTTGCAGTTATATATTTTAAAAAAATGTTTGGAATCATGTATGATTTTCCTTCCACTTCTCACGTGTACACCACTTTGCGTTGGTCTTTCATGTGGAATTCCAATAAAATTGATTTGTTTGTGGCAGTAATGTGACAAAATAAGGAAAACTTCGAGGCCGAATACGTTTACAACCCACTGTAAGTATCTGTTTTTAGTTCATTGGTTCTCCTCTAGTTTACTTCAAAGGAATCTCTCCAGAAAGCGAATCCTAACAGCTCCAGACATGTCCACCAACACATGGCACTTGTAATCTTAGTGTTCAGGTATCTCCAGGATATTTATCCATCTTGTAATGGTGAACTTGATGTCCCTGTGATGGTGACGGGATTGTATTCATCACAGTAGCATTTAAATCTGTCTGTCCCAATTCCTTCCCCTGACTAAGTAAACTCTGCTTGACAAACGCATTAAGTGTTTCAGTTTCTCAAAGCTTTTGGTGTTTGTACCATCCAATACATTGTATAACCATTGCATACCTGATGGGCAGCATAGTGGCAATGTTCTTACTGCTCCTAAGCCCAGTGTGGCGTTTTGAATACAAAATGACTAGTGATTACTTGATTACTCTTTAACCTTGGAATTGGAACCTGAAGCGAGAAGTATTTGGAGGCTGTCCTATTTATTTCTTTTTAAACTATACCAATTTCCTGGCTGTCCTGATCTATTTGGCTGCAGTAGTGTCAGAATCACCCCAGAAACAAGCATGCAGCTAAACATGTTAGATCTGACAATGTGACAATGTCAGAAACCCCTGCTGTATGCTTGTTCAGGGTTTGTGGCTAAAAGTAGCAAACAGGTAGCCCTTAGCGCTACAGTTTTGCAAGGGTGATTTTTACCATAAAAAAAATAAAAAAAAATTTACCAGTAAAATAACTGTACCCTCGCGATTCAGAGCGATTGCCATAAGCGCTTTTATAAGCAATGTAGCGCGATCGCTGAAAAATCACGAGAAAATCCTGCAGGTAATACATTTTGCAATTGCCGTTAATCGCAAAACGCCTGCGACCAGCAGCAATTGCTGCAGTGAGATCACTGCCATAGGGTATCATTGCGCTAGCACTTCGGCGATTAGCAGGAATCACCTTATTGCCTAAGTGAGAACAAGCCCTAAGTACTGTGTGCAGCAGTTTTATAAGCACCCTTGTACCACTGACATAAGTTTGGGTCAGAGGTGAATTTCCCTAAAGTTGCATGCAGCGACTTGAGGACAACTTAATGCCAGCTGTTAAAGGACAACAGTTGGCAGGCATGTGGAGGCTGCCATATTTATTTCCCAATAAGCAATACCAGTTACCTAGCTGTCCTGCTGATCCTCTGCCTTTAATACTTTTAGCCATAGCCCCTGAACAAGCATGCTGCAGATCAGGCGTTTCTGACATTGTCAGATCTGACAAGATTATCTGCATGCTTGTTTCTGGCGTTATTCAGACACTAATGCTGCCAAAAAGATCAGCATCGTTGCCAGGCTACTGGTATTGTTTAAAAAGAACTGAATATGGCAGCCTCCATATTCTTCTTACTTCCAGTTGTCCTTTAAAAAAGGGACCTTGAGCAGTAAATGAAAATGAAATCGGTACTTACCTGGGAGTTCCTCGAGCCCACCGTAGGCCGTGAGGTCCCCCGGCATCCTCCTGGCTCCTCTCCCGGTCCCACTGGTGACTTCATTACCGGCGACACCCGGGCCGAGTGTTGGCCCAACACTTCCAGACTGGTGACACTCCCCGCCATCACGACAGTCCTGCACATGCGCGATTCAGAGTTCGAAAACCGCGCATGCGCAGGACTGTCACGCCGGCCGCCGTGATGCATCACTGGTAAGGAAGATTTGGCCCGACACCGGGTGTCACCGGTAATGAAGTTGCTAGCAGGACCGGGAGAGGAGCCAGGGGACCTCGCAGCCTATGGTGGATTGGAGGAAGCCCCAGGTAAGTATCGATTTCATTTTTATATACTGTGCAGGGTCCCTTTAACCTTTCCGGTGTTAAATTTCCACGCGATTTTTGTACCAAAAGAGGGGACCATTTTTTTTTTTTTTTTTTTTTTTTTTTTTTTTTAAAGTTTTACATTGTAAGCATTTTTGCGGACCACTTGCAAGATGCGGTTTTGTGAGCTGTCAACAAACATGCATACAATTAAAAAAAAAAAAAAAAAAATTCACATTTTATTAAAAAAAAAGTTTTACTTTGTTGCTATGGGCAGTAATGCTGACCATAGCATCTTTTTTACACTTAGAAGAAGTTTTTATACTGGATTCAATACAGATGTTTCTAATGAAGGCAACATAAAAAAAAAAAAAATTTGACACTGCATGCCTCCAACACCAGGGGGCGCACGCAGCCTCACAGGGGACATGCCGGGGGGTGTAACTATCGAGAGACAGGAAGTGATGGAGAAAGAAGAGGAGATCGCTGCCAGATTGCCGAGAATACACTAATAAGAGGATGGGAATACGCTCGCAGAGAAGCCGCGACGGCGCAGAGGAGTACTAGCAATTACTGGATGACCCCGACTCATCCTTACCATTCTTAAATTTAAAAAAAATATATCTTTAAAGAGTCTAAAGCGACAAAAATATGCTATTTTTACCTGCTAGTTTCCATAAGTAGTATGAGGAGACATGAAACTCTGCATTCCAACGGCAAGAAAAGGGGTTTATACCCCCTGAATCCCTGGGGGGAAAAAGGAGTGCAGTGCTTCCCAAAAGAGGCAGAGCTCAGCGCTGTAGCTCTGCCTCTACTGAAGTCAATCTACGCCTCTCCACGCCCCTCTCAATATTCCTTCACAGAGAGGGGCGGGGAGAGGCAGAGATCCGCACAGCGATTGACTTCATTAGAGGCAGAGCTACAGGGCCAAGCTCTGCCTCCCCGGGCAGCAAGATCCATGACTTTGAAAGTCATGGATGTTTGCCCCGAGATCTGGGGGTATAAACCCCTCGTTTTGCCGCTGGATTGCGGCGTTTAATGTCTCCTGATACTACTTATGGAAACTAGCAGGTGAAAATTTTTTTTGCAGCTTCAGTCTCTTTAAGGACGAATCAGGCTCGTCCATAACGCTAGGGAGGTTATATCGGCATGCCAGGCAGAATTATCTTATGGATTTATCTCTAGTGCCAAGACTGTTGAAGAAACTGATGGTAAAGGAAGTCACCCAGTTTAAACATGGTTTATTTACCTTGGAAAGAAGAAACAAAAGTTCAACTAATATAAAATACTCCTTAAGAAACAGCAACTTTCTTAAAATCTGCTAAGTGGTTTCCCAGCTCTCTGACTTGTTCACACAATAAATAATTTTTGCAATGCAAAAAGAAAAAACAAACTTTTCCATTTCATTTAATGTGGGAACCGCAATCAAAACGGTTTACTTTAATGCGGGAATCTGACCGTTTCTGTAGCAGACTTCTCCCCGAAAAAAATCAAACTACTATTTCTGACGATGTTTGACATACTCTTAGGGTGCGTAGACACACCCACATTTTGATTGGCCAATTTTACCACCTCCATGTACTAGGAGGGCCAACAGATTCTGAATACTGTGAACAGATTGGCCAATCAGAATTGGATGTGCGTACGCACCCTCAGACAAGCATACTCAGCCTCTTACATCAGACACATATCACCCATGCAGTCTTTGTCTACATTAGACAGGTTTGTAATCCAATTTAGACTCCAGTTTCTTAGAATCAGCAACTTTTCGAACGGCTTTCATGAAGTCTTCCTGGACGACAAAGTCATGGTCTGCCCGGATAGCAAACATTCCTGCAATACACAAAGAAACGTATGTAAAGAAGGACTGGACTCAGCATAGGAACTCTTTAAATACGCACATTCTTTAGTGAAAGGAGCATTTGCGCAAGGTGTAGGTTTAGAGAGCCCGAGCTGTGCTCAAAAAAAGAAAAAAAAAAAAAAAGTAGGCTCAGCCCCGTGGATCAGGTAGCTGCAAAAACCGCCGCTCCCATGGACCACTTTCACGACCTCCAGGTCACTACGCTGCACTGAGAGACTGTCTCTCTCTCATAGTATGCAGGGAGGTGGGGAGCGGTGGGGGCGTGGCTAGGGGGAGAGAGCTGCCCAATGGCAGCTCAGGGAACCCTGCAGGAACGCCCCTGGTGGGTGTTTTGAACAGGGACTTCCTCTCCCGTGTTTACCTCCTAGTTAGCTACAAATCTTGTCGCTAAACTAGGGGGTAGGCTATATAATGGCGGTGGGGGGAGGGGGGGGGGCAGAGAGCGTCAGTGGGGGGACACAGAGCCATGTCAGGCAGAGAACATGCCTCCCATCTGCCTCCCATTAGGCAGAGAACATGTGTTCCATCTGCTCCCCCGCAGGTTCTCTTTAAGGTGATGCTGTATTGAGAGGAATAATACCAAACGCCGTGAAACATCTGGAAGGGTGCACCGGGGCTTTCAGGATAAGTTACCCCCTTACCTGCTTCAGTGCAGACATTTCTCAGATCAGCCCCATTAAATCCATCTGAAAGCTTCACAATGGCTTCATAATCTTTAAGAAAAAAAATACATATTTTATTTCTGTGATCTTTCCAAATGTAACAGTAATTTATTGTATTTATATAGCACCAACATATTACGCAGCGCTGAACATTAGTTAAGGTTACAGACAATATTTAGGGGAGACATACAGCAAAATGACAATACCTGAATACAAGAAAGACCAGATCATGCAGCACAGTATGAGTACCAGGTAATGCTTAGTCAGTCACTGGATGCGAGCATGGAGATTAGGCAAGTTAGGTTCACTCAGATGCATAGCATGGGTGCACAGTAATGGAGGTGTGTTATTCGGTAGCACGCAAAAGGAGGCGGACCCTGCCCAAAGCCTTACAATCTAGAGGGAGAGGTAGAGACACGAGAGGTAGGGGACCAGAGTTCAGCTGTGGGTTTAGCGCACTTGTGAGGGGTAGTAGGCCAGAGTGAAAAGGTGAGTTTTGAGGGCCTTCTTGAAGATGTTGAAGGAGGGGGTTGCCCTAATAGGTGGAGGTAGGAAGTTCCATAGTGTTGGAGCGGCTCTTGAGAAGTCTTGGAGGCGTGCATGGGACTGGGTGATGAGGGGGACGGTCAGGTGAAGTTCATTGGAGGAGCGGAGTGAGCGGCTTGGTGTGTACCTCTGAGTAAGATCCGAAATGTAGGTTGGACAGGTTTTGTGGACAGATTTGTAGGTCAGACACAGTATCTTGAATCTGATTATGGACTGGATAGGAAGCCAGTGGAGGGATTCAAGGAGGGGAGCTGCCGTGGTGGAGCGATGGGAGGAGTGGATAATTCTGGCTGCCGCATTCATGATGGACTGCAGTGGGGCTATTCGGGTCATAGGGAGACCAGACAGAAGGGCATTGCAGTAGTCAAGGCGGGAAATTATGAGGGCATGGATGAGGAGTTTGGAGGTGGCTGATGTCAGGAAAGGGTGGATTTTGCAGATGTTGCAGAGGAGGAAGTTGCAGGACTTTGTGAGGTTTTGCATGTGTCGAAGGAGAGTGCAGAGTCCAGGGTGACACCCAGTCAGCGGGCTTGAGAGGTAGGGCGAATGGTAGTGTGGTTAACAGTAATCCTGCAGACTCGCCACACACTGACAACTGATGTGAGATAAACTGAAATGCAAGTGCAGGCTGGCCTGATGTCCTCTGGGTACTAGGCAATAGATGAGCAGCTCCAAGCTTATGGCCCAGTATGGATATTGTTACTGTAGGTTTTGCAGTACCATAGCCGGTTTATCAATTTGGTGAATATTTTCTCACATTATACAGCATTTGAACTTACCAATCATAAAAAAAAAATAAAAAAAAAAATAAAAAAAAAAATAAAGATTTTATGTATACATATCCACATTTTGTATTTATATATAATCTGCAGCACTTTACAGCGTACATAGTCATGTCACTGACTGTCCTCAGAGGAGCTGACAATCATATTCATGTCAGAATCATTGAAGGTCTTTTTTTAACACCCCCCCCCCCCCCCCCCCCCCCCGTTTATTTTAGACTGAATAAGCTCTTGAATGATTTTGGGACCTGGGATGAAGTTGAAGTTCCCTGAAGGAGCCCAATGCAAACACAAGAGGACAAGAACTCTGAGCTGTAGCAACACCTCAGCTGGCACACAAATACTAGAGCCCATCATACAGAACTCCCAACTCCTCCCTCTTACGGACACTTGTTTGGAAAGGTTAAAGGGCTGGGGCTTGATTTGGTGAGGTTCTCCTGAATCTCTGGGCAATGTGGGACATCAGGGATGATCAATGAGATGCTTACAATTCAGGAATTGATTAAAACTTATGTAGCTTGGAAATGTACCAAATGCATTGATTTCTACATTGGCTATCATTCATAAAAGCAGTGCGGTAAAAAAAAAAATCTGGTTGGGAAAATACTGCCTTCGGTATTTTAGACTTGTGTGCCAATTCATAAACATTTTCACAGCTGCGATAGAATTGCGGTGTTTTAACGAACAGAAATTGAGATACTTTAATAGTATTTCTTTAAGGTATTTAGGGGAAGCCTTGTTTGTTCCACTCTGGCTGCTGCTGCCTGGGGGAGATCTCACTGCTTCTGCTTGTGAGTCTCCATTAACCATTTAAGCTTCCTGGACGTAAAAGTTACGTCCAGGAGGCCATGTGCACTCCCGCGGCCAATCGCGCGCATGCACGCGCACTTCCGGCTGTGAATCATTAGCGCAGGAATCAATCGGGACATGGTACCCAATCACCGATTCCTCTCCCCTGCAGAAACATAAAAAAAAAAAAAAAAAAAAAAAAAAAAAAAAGACCGCTTCTCTTGGAAGCCTCGCTTTTTCTTCCTCTTACATCCCCCTACCTCCCTCTAAGCGTACATGTTACGCTTAAAGGGATACTGTAGGGGGGTCGGGGGAAAATGAGCTGAACTTACCCGGGGCTTCTAATGGTCCCCCGCAGACATCCTGTGTTGGCGCAGCCACTCACCGATACTCCGGCCCCGCCTCCAGTTCACTTCTGGAATTTCTGACTTTAAAGTCAGAAAACCACTGCCCCTGCACGCCCGTGTCCTCGCTCCCGCTGATGTCACCAGGAGTGTACTGCGCAGACACAGACGATACTGGGCCTGCGCTGTGCGCTCTTGATGACATCAGCGGGATCGAGGACACGGCAACGCAGGCGCAGTGGTTTACAGACTTTAAAGTCTGAAATTCCAGAAGTGAACCGGAGACGGAGCCGGAGCATCGGTGAGTGCCTGCGCCAACACAGGATATCTTTGGGGGACCGTTAGAAGCCCCGGGTAAGTTCAACTCATTTTCCCTCGACCCCCCTACAGTATCCCTTTAAGCCTCATACACACGGGCTACAACTGTCGCTGCAACCACGTGACGCGCGTGTTGCGGCGACAGGTCGCCCGTGTGTATGAGGCGCGCCATGAACCGTTGCTTGTCAGAGCTGTCGCCAGGCGATTGACTTAGCCAATCGCCGGCAACAGCTGTCGCCGCAACTTCGACGCAAATATCGCTAGTCCACCGTGTGTATGCGGACTAGCGACAGCAACTCCATACACAATGTATGGAGCTTCCGGCGGGGGTAGTAGGAACCTTTGGCGACAGCTTCCGCCGAATCTGTGTCCCTCTGTGCGCCGTGTGTATGGCTGTTGCACAGAGGGACCTGGCGACGAGCTGTCTTTTTTTTTTTTATGGCTCTTGCCACATTGTGGCGTGTGTGTGTAATAAGCCATTAGAGTTGCCATCTTGTGGCCAAAAAGTAAAACTACATCTAAATGTAAAAAAAAACAAAAAAAAAAAACACACATACATAAAAAAAAAAAAATACTATTTCCATCCCACCCTCCCAAAAATACCCACATAAAATGTTTAATAAAAATTTTTTTACCTAAGGGTTTAAACTTTTTAAATATCAATGTAAAGATGAAATATTTCAATTTTTTTTTTTAAATTATAAGCGTGTAAATAGTGATGGATGCAAAACGGGAACATTTTTTTTTTCAAATAAAATATTGTCGCCATACATTGTGATAGGGACATAATTTAAACGGTGTAATAACCGGGACAAATGGGCAAATACAATACGTGGGTTTTAATTATGGAGGCATGTATTATTTTAAAGCTATAATGGCCGAAAACTGAAAAATGAATTTTTTCAGTTTTATTATTCTTACTGTTAAAATGCATTTACAGTAAAGTGGCTCTTAGCAAAATGTAACCCCCCCCCCCCCCCCCCCAAAGAAATTAATTGTGATAAGTAGTGATAAAGTTATAGGCTAATGAATGAACATTGCTCGGATGCATAAAGTGAAAAGGACTGAATGTGAAGCGGTAAACTTTGCTCTTATCGCTCTATTACCTCTTCAAAGCGGGCAGTATTCTCCGTGCCATTACCGCCTGCTCTAATCTTTATGCATTGACATTTACTGAGGTAATTACTGCACAAGTGGGTAATTTACCGCACTGCTCAGGAATTTCAGCTTTTCATTTGGTAACAGCTTTGATGAATTGACATTTTGCTCAGTGCTCGGTGAAGTCAGCTGTTTTCTGCATTACTGCATGCGGTAATGCTTTATGAATGATAGTCAATGTATAAAAATTAGCACAGACCTATCAGCTCAGAATTCTTAGCATCTCACTGACCACCCCCAGTTATCACACTTTAAATGAGAGAGTAACTAAAAGCTGTGTTGTGTGCAGCAGTATTCACAAAACAAAGCAACAATTTATCAACAGGTGGTAGAAACATGCCCTTACCTATTTCTCCGTGTTTAGTGATGGGGCCGGCGTGGATCTTCAGAATGTCTAACCGCGCTTGTTCATTGGGAAGCTCAATATCTGCAAATGAATGGTGACTGCACTTAAAAAACGACAACAAAATGAAAAAACACAAATAGGAAGAAAAATAAACACACTGAAAAGTTGTGACCTACGGATTTTACGGTCGAGTCTTCCTGGGCGCAGTAAAGCCGGGTCCAGGGTGTCTGGTCTGTTGGTGGCCATTATCATTTTTACTCTGTGCAGGGTGTCAAATCCATCCATCTGATTCAACAACTACAAAACACAAAGGGGACACTGCTAAACAGGCCCTGTAGTGACATAGTAGCAATGCAGTAAACTATTCAAAATACTCCATTTGTTAAAGCGGAATATAACCCAGCATTTCAACTTTGCTCTAAAACATTAATTTACAGCATATTATATGCAACCAGCATTTTTTTTACTAGACCAGCATTGGAAGGGTTACACACAGCTTTAAAGTTCCATGGAGAGAAATGCTGCCGCAGCCGAAGTTTACATACATTTAAGTATACACAATGTAACAAGTGAGGAATGTGACTCGCTCTGTGTCCAGGAGCTCCTGCACAGCCAGAGTGTGTCACATTCCTCACTTGTTACATTGTGTTTACTTAAATGTATCTAAACTTCGGCTGCGGCAGCATTTCTCTCCATGGAACTTCAAAGCTCTGTGTGAAACCCTTCCAATGCTGGTCTAGTAAAAAAAAAAAAAAAAAAAAGAAAAAAAAAAATGCTGGTTGCATATAATATGCTGTGAATAATGTTTTAGAGCAAAGTTAAAATGCAGGGTTATATTCCGCTTTAAGTTTCTTGGTTTCAGCATCAGAAACACTTGCTATATCTATATATTGCTGTATATTGGTATGTAGCCCCACCCTCCCTGTGATGCTTAGCTTAGGCTGTTTATTATGTGGAATTCTCCCAGAGCATTCTGGAATATCAGGTATATATTTTCTACTGGCTTTAGAGCTATCGGTAAACAAACATTCTGCAGAGATCACCTAACAACCAGTAGGAACTCTCTATATTAGACATGTTTCACAATACACTGCATTGGTTACTCTGATTTCATCATCTAGTTCGCCAAGTCTTCAGCAGATTTCGGTTCGTACCTCCATTAGAGTTCTCTGAATTTCTCGGTCAGCGGATGTGCCTTCAGAAAACCGTCGACCACCTTAAAATAAATAAAATGAACAGGCCCAGGTTATGAAAAGTAGAGCTGCATTCTTGTCAACAATACAAGACTCAGAATGAAAAGGACACCTGTTCAAGCTTTCCAGATTTCACCCAGGTGCAGAATTTTAAATAGGATGATTGGTACACAAATGAAATGTTCCTCAAACAATAGGATTCATGACCGTCTGAGCCAAACATCTTAAAAAGTGTACCCGAGGTGACATGTGACACGATGAGATAAACGTGTATGTATCCGGTGGCGCACCCGACCTGGCCAGGCCGGCTTCCAGGTCGGGCTCTGCCGCACTCCAACGTGCGTCTCACTGACGTAATCAGACGTCCTCCGGGCTGTACTGTGCAGTACAGCCCGGAGGACGTCCAATGACGTCAGCGCGACGGCGTGAGACGCATGTTGGAGCGCAGAAGAGCCCGACCTGGAAGCCGGCCTGGCGAGGTCGGGTGCGCCACCGGAGAAGACGGGGGCCTGCGGAGCGGCGCCAAGAGCACATCCTGCTTGACACGGGCTGGAGGAAGCCCCAGGTAAGTGGATTTGTATTTTAATTTTTTTTAAATTACACCCTGAACCTTCCCTTTAAAGAGTGGTCATCAAGCGCCCAGGAGCACCACCATCAGCTCCAATAAGTGGTAGAACGGGTGTGCCAAGGTCTTCACCCCGGTACCTGGGGGTCACAGCAATAGATCCACTCCAAAGACCGGCACCACGCAGTGTATTAACTCTTTAGAATTTTATTGATGCAGACACATCAACAGACCGCTGTTTCGGCCTCCTTAGGCCTTTGTCAAGTTGCATAGTGATCATACAATACACATATTTATCATAAAGTCACGCCCCTCTGGGGGCCCAGTGACCAATCAAAAGAGCCAAATCACAGAGGACCTGATGGGAGACTATTACACATTGTATACACCACTGGAATCAAAGTATTTTGAATGTAAACTCACCAATCAGTAAATAAAGAGAGGCCCCTGCTATCTGCAATAGGTAGTGCGACGAGGCTAGCCGGGTGATGTCAGAGTCACGTGAAACAAGTCACATGACTCGCTCAGCTGACAATCGTCAGCCAATCCTAATGCACCCAAAACGTCGCACCACCGAGCCCTAGCCGGCGGTAGGCGGTGCTGAAGCGGCTTAAAGGATCCACCCACTTAACCATAGTAACATGTAAAAACTAACACGTGTTTATTAAGCCTATTACGGATCGGAAAGATATAAACCTACAACATTCTCATCACTTACCTATGGCATCGATTTCATCCATAAAGATGATACACGGCTGATGGTCTCTGGCATAGTTGAACATTTCTCTAATTAGTCGGGCACTTTCACCAATGTATTTGTCTACAATAGAACTGGATACAACCTGAGAGGATAAAGGAAGCAGCATAAGGTGCAGAAGCAAAACAAGTCATGTAGATAACGAGAGTCAATCACCGATGTAAAAAGGGTAAGCAATTGCCTCCATATTAAACTGCATCACATACACGGACCAGATCCTTCTTATCAATCGAGCCGCTGATGGCTTGATTGATCATTTCCGACATGTCCAATCACTCGGGGGAGATCGATTCCCGGCTCGATCCCTGCGGGCGGACAATAGGAAAAAACGAAGCGCTGATAAGGAAGTGCCCGCGAGGACGAGCAGGAATAGATCCGCGTGCACAAGCGGTGACGCGCTGGCTCGATTCCGGCGCATAAACGTGACGTGTATGCCCAGCATTGTACAAAGGAACCTTGCTTGTAGCTTTGAATGGTCAGCAAGTTGATGACTATTTCCAGTTGGCACAAATTTTATGCAGCACGAAATTGGACCAAACGAATGCAGAAGTTAACTACTGAATACATTTGCATACAATTAACAAATTTGCACCAACTCGAAATATAATCCATTCCAATCAATTGAAGGTGTGTCCAAGCTTAACAGTGAATTAGCCATCGAAAGAGCGAATAACTCACCTGTTCCCCCCGATATAGTCATTAATCTTAAACCGCACCCCCATTGAAAAAATTCAACAGCGGTTTTTGCCTGAAGCCTGCTGAGAAGTCTGGAAGCTCTGAGGCCACCCCCACTTGTGTTGCCGTAGCCACGCCTGATAGGCAGTAGGCTGGCAAGGCAGGTGGGTATGGAGCTCTGAGGCCACACCCGGCCTCAGAGCTCCAAACTTCTGAACTGGCTTCAGGTGGCAAGGGACGGGATTTAAGATTAATGACAGACATTGACAATCCACTGTTCTCCCCAGAATTTTTTTTCCAGCCGGGCGGCATGAAAAGGTAGCTGGGTGGGGCGAGATGAGAGAGTGCAGGGCTGTTGCTTCTATGTGCAACTCTGCTTACAGCATAAAAAGAGGTGAGCCAATGACAGCCGGGTGGTCACCAAAACAAGCCGGGTGGAGCACCCGCCTAAAGCCTGGTGAGAACACTGCAATCTCCTGTTATAGGACAATTAAGACTTCATTAAAAACAATAAGTACAAAAAAAAAAAACACAATTACTAGAAGTACTCTTTAGCATTTACCATCTGTAATTATAACCATTTTACAAAACATTTTCATTTAACAGAGGTTTACCTTTAAGAAATTGCAATCCAGTTGGCTGGCCACAGCTCTTGCTAAGAGTGTTTTCCCAGTTCCTGGAGGAACAACAAACATGTCACAATCAGTCTTTACAGCAATCCGTAAAAGCTAAAATATAAAAAAAACAAAACTAACTCATTAACCACTTGAGGACCACAGTCTTTCTACCCCTTAAGGACCGGCCACTTTTTTTCCATTCAGACCACTGCAGCTTTCACGGTTTATTGCTCGCTCATACAACCTACCACCTAAATGAATTTTGGCTCCTTTTCTTGTCACTAATAAAGCTTTCTTTTGGTGCTATTTGATTGCTCCTGCGATTTTTACTTTTTATTATATTCATCAAAAAAGACATGAATTTTGGCAAAAAAATGATTTTTTTAACTTTCTGTGCTGACAATTTTCAAATAAAGTAAAATTTCTGTATACATGCAGCGCGAAAAATGTGGACAAACATGTTTTTGATAAAAAAAAAACCATTCAGTGTATATTTATTGGTTTGGGTAAAAGTTATAGCGTTTACAAACTATGGTGCAAAAAGTGAATTTTGCCATTTTCAAGCATCTATGACTTTTCTGACCCCTTGTCATGTTTCATGAGGGGCTAGAATTCCAGGATAGTATAAATACCCCCCAAATGACCCCATTTTGGAAAGAAGACATCCCAAAGTATTCACTGAGAGGCATAGTGAGTTCATAGAAGATATTATTTTTTGTCACAAGTAAGCGGAAAATGACACTTTGTGACAAAAAAAAAGAAAAAAAAAAAAGAATCCATTTCTTCTAACTTGCGACAAAAAAAAATGAAATCTGCCACGGACTCACCATGCCCCTCTCTGAATACCTTGAAGTGTCTACTTTCCAAAATGGGGTCATTTGTGGGGTGTGTTTACTGTCCTCGCATTTTGGGGGGTGCTAATTTGTAAGCACCCCTGTAAAGCCTAAAGGTGCTCATTGGACTTTGGGCCTCTTAGCGCAGTTAGGCTGCAAAAAAGTGCCACACATGTGGTATTGCCGTACTCAAGAGAAGTAGTAGAATGTGTTTTGGGGTGTATTTTTACACATACCCATGCTGGGTGGGAGAAATATCTCTGTAAATGACAATTTTTTCATTTGTTTTACACACAATTGTCCATTTTATTTTTTGTCAAAAGTTAGCGGAAAATTGATTTTTATTGTTTTTTTCACAAGTGTCATTTTCCACTAACTTGTGACAAAAAATAAAATCTTCTATAAACTCACCATACTACTAATGGAATACCTTGGGGTGTCTTCTTTCTAAAATGGGGTCATTTGTGGGGTTCCTATACTGCCCTGGCATTTTAGGGGCCCTAAACCGTGAGGAGTAGTCTGGAAATCAAATTCCGCAAAATGACCTGTGAAATCCTAAAGGTACTCATTGGACTTTGGGCCCTTTAGCGCAGTTAGGGTGCAAAAAAGTGCCACACATGTGGTATCGCCGTACTCGGGAGAAGTAGTACAATGTGTTTTGGGGTGTATTTTTACACATACCCATGCTGGGTGGGAGAAATAACTCTGTAAATGGACAATTGTGTGTAAAAAAAATCAAAAGATTGTCATTTACAGAGGTATTTCTCCCACCCAGCATGGGTATGTGTAAAAATACACCCCAAAACACATTGTACTACTTCTCCCGAGTATGGCAATACCACATGTGTGGCACTTTTTTGCACCCTAACTGCGCTAAAGGGCCCAAAGTCCAATGAGTACCTTTAGGATTTCACAGGTCATTTTGCGGAATTTGATTTCCAGACTACTCCTCACGGTTTAGGGCCCCTAAAATGCCAGTTCAGTATAGGAACCCCACAAATGACCCCATTTTAGAAAGAAGACACCCCAAGGTATTCCGTTAGGAGTATGGTGAGTTCATAGAAGATTTTATTTTTTGTCAAAAGTTAGTGGAAAATGACACTTTGTGAAAAAAACAATAAAAATCAATTTTCCGCTAACTTTTGACAAAAAATAAAATCTTCTATGAACTCACCATACTCCTAACGGAATACCTTTGGGTGTCTTCTTTCTAGAATGGGGTCATTTGTGGGGTTACTATACTGCCCTGGCATTTTAGGGGCCCTAAACCGTGAGGAGTAGTCTTGAAACCAAATGTCGCAAAATGACCTGTGAAATCCTAAAGGTACTCATTGGACTTTGGGCCCCTTAGCGTACTTAGGGTGTAAAAAAGTGCCACACGTGGTACCGCCGTACTCAGGAGAAGTAGTATAATGTGTTTTGGGGTGTATTTTTACACATACCCATGCTAAGTGGGAGAAATATCTCTGTAAATGACAATTGTTTGATTTGTTTTACACACAATTGACCATTTACATAGAAATTTCTCCCACCCAGCATGGGTATGTGTAAAAATACACCCCAAAACACATTATACTACTTTTCCTGAGTACGGCGGTACCACATGTGTGACACTTTTTTGCAGCCTAGGTGCGCTAAGGGGCCCAACGTCCTATTCACGGGTCATTTTGAGGCATTTGTTTTCTAGACTACTCCTCGCGGTTTAGGGCCCCTAAAATGCCAGGGCAGTATAGGAACCCCACAAGTGACCCCATTTTAGAAAGAAGACACCCCAAGGTATTCCGTTAGGTGTATGGCGAGTTCATAGAAGATTTTATTTTTTGTCACAAGTTAGTGAAAAATGACACTGTGAAAAAAAACCAATAAAAATCAATTTCCGCTAACTTTTGACAAAAAATAAAATCTTCTATGAACTCGTCATACACCTAACAGAATACCTTGGGGTGTCTTTTTTTCTAAAATGGTGTCACTTGTGGGGTTCCTATACCGCCCTGGCATTTTACGGGCCCAAAACCGTGAGTAGTCTGGAAACCAAATGTCTCAAAATGACTGTTCAGGGGTATAAGCATCTGCAAATTTTGATGACAGGTGGTCTATGAGGGGGCGAATTTTGTGGAACCGGTCAGAAGCAGGGTGGCCTTTTAGATGACAGGTTGTATTGGGCCTGATCTGATGGATAGGAGTGCTAGGGGGGTGACAGGAGGTGATTGATGGGTGTCTCAGGGGGTGGTTAGAGGGGAAAATAGATGCAATCAATGCACTGGGGAGGTGATCGGAAGGGGGTCTGAGGGGGATCTGAGGGTTTGGCCGAGTGATCAGGAGCCCACACGGGGCAAATTAGGGCCTGATCTGATGGGTAGGTGTGCTAGGGGGTGACAGGAGGTGATTGATGGGTGTCTCAAGGTGTGATTAGAGGGGGGAATAGATGCAAGCAATGCACTGGCGAGGTGATCAGGGCTGGGGTCTGAGGGCATTCTGAGGGTGTGGGCGGGTGATTGAGTGCCCTAGGGGCAGATAGGGGTCTAATCTGATAGGTAGCAGTGACAGGGGGTGATTGATGGGTAATTAGTGGGTGTTTAGGGTAGAGAACAGATGTGAACACTGCACTTGGGAGGTGATCGGACGTCGGATCTGCGGGCGATCTATTGGTGTGGGTGGGTGATCAGATTGCCCGCAAGGGGCAGGTTAGGGGCTGATTGATGGGTGGCAGTGACAGCGGGTGATTGATGGGTGGCAGTGACAGGGGGTGATTGATGGGTGATTGACAGGTGATTGACAGGTGATCAGTGGGTTATTACAGGGAAGGACAGATGTAAATAATGCCCTGGCAAATTGATAAGGGGGGGTCTGAGGGCAATCTGAGCGTGTAGGCGGGTGATTGGGTGCCCGCAAGGGGCAGATTAGGGTCTGATCTGATGGGTAACAGTGACAGGTGGTGATAGGGGGTGATTGATGGGTAATTAGTGGGTGTTTAGAGGAGAGAATAGATGGAAACACTGCGCTTGGGTGGTGATCTGATGTCGGATCTGCGGGCGATCTATTGGTGTGGGTGGGTGATCAGTTTGCCCGCAAGGGGCAGGTTAGGGGCTGATTGATGGGTGGCAGTGACAGGGGTGATTGATGGGTGGCAGTGACAGGGGGTGATTGACAGGTGATTGACAGGTGATCAGTGGGTTATTACAGGGAAGGACAGATGTAAATAATGCCCTGGCAAATTGATAAGGGGGGGTCTGAGGGCAATCTGAGCGTGTAGGCGGGTGATTGGGTGCCCGCAAGGGGCAGATTAGGGTCTGATCTGATGGGTAACAGTGACAGGTGGTGATAGGGGGTGATTGATGGGTAATTAGTGGGTGTTTAGAGGAGAGAATAGATGGAAACACTGCGCTTGGGTGGTGATCTGATGTCGGATCTGCGGGCGATCTATTGGTGTGGGTGGGTGATCAGTTTGCCTGCAAGGGCGGGTTAGGGGCTGATTGTTGGGTGGTAGTGACAGGGGGTGATTGATGGGTGATAGGTGATTGGCAGGTGATTGACAGGTGATCAGTGGGTTATTACAGGGAAGGACAGATGTAATTAATGCACTGGTGAATTGATAAGGTGGGGGGGGGGGGGGGTCTGAGGGCAATCTGAGCGTGTGGGCGGGTGATTGGGTGCCCGCAAGGGGCAGCTTAGGGTCTGATCTGATAGGTAACAGTGACAGGTGGTGATAGGGGGTGATTGATGGGTGATTGATGGGTAATTAGTGGGTGTTTAGAGAAGATAACAGATGTAAACAATACATTTGGGAGGTAATCTGACGGCGGGTTTGCGGGCGATCTATTGGTGTGGGTGGGTGATCAGTTTGCCTGCAAGGGCGGGTTAGGGGCTGATTGTTGGGTGGTAGTGACAGGGGGTGATTGATGGGTGATAGGTGATTGGCAGGTGATTGACAGGTGATCAGTGGGTTATTACAGGGAAGAACAGATGTAATTAATGCACTGGCGAATTGATAAGGGGGGGTCAGAGGGCAATCTGAGCGTGTTGGCGGGTGATTGGGTGCCCGCAAGGGGCAGATTAGGGTCTGATCTGATAGGTAAAAGTGACAGGTGGTGATAGGGGGTGATTGATGGGTGATTGATGGGTAATTAGTGGGTGTTTAGAGGAGAGAATAGATGTAAACAATGGATTTGGGAGGTGATCTGATGTCGGATCTGCGGGCGATCTAATGGTGTGGGTGGGTGATCAGATTGCCCGCAAGGGGCAGGTTAGGGGCTGATTGTTGGGTGGCAGTGACAGGGGGTGATTGATAGGTGATTGATGGGTGATTGACGGGTGATTGACGGGTGATTGACGGGTGATTGACAGGTTATCAGGGAAGATAGATGCATACAGTACACAGGGGGGGGGGGGGTCTGGGGGGGGGGGTCTGGGGAGAATCTGAGGGGTGGGGGGGTGATCAGGAGGGGGCAGGGATAAAAAAAAAAATAGCGTTGACAGATAGTGACAGGGAGTGATTGATGGGTTATTAGGGGGGGTGATTGGGTGCAAACAGGGGTCTGGGGGGTGGGCAGGGGGGGGTCTGAGGGGTGCTGTGGGCGATCAGTGGGCGGGGGGGGGCAGATCAGTGTGTTTGGGTGCAGACTAGGGTGGCTGCAGCCTGCCCTGGTGGTCCCTCGGACACTGGGATCACCAGGGCAGGAGGCAGCCTGTATAATACACTTTGTATACATTACAAAGTGTATTATACACTTTGTAGCGGCGATCGCGGGGTTAACATCCCGCCGGCGCTTCCGTATGGCCGGCGGGATGTTACGGCGGGTGGGCGGAGCCAGTTGCCGGGGGAAGCGCGCGTCATCAATGACGCGATCGCTCCCCCGGCATGCCTAAAGGACGCGCCGCCTGAAGGCGTATTGCGGTCCTTTAGGCGTCCACTTTGCCGCCGCCCATGGGCTGTGGGCGGTCGGCAAGTGGTTAAAGGAATACTGTAGGGGGGGGGGGGGGCTTCGGAGTAAAATGAGTTGAACTTACCCGGGGCTTCTCATGGTCCCCCGCAGCCACTCACCGATGCTCCAGCCCCGCCTCCGGTTCATTTCTGGAATTTCAGACTTTAAAGTCTGAAAACCACTGCGCCTGCATTGCCACCCATATCCTCGCTCCCACTGATGTCACCTGGAGCATACTGCACCTGCATTGCCGTGTCCTCTTTCTCGCTGATGTCACCAGGAGCGTACTAAGCAGGCCCAGTATGGTCTGTGCCTGAGCCGTGCGCTCCTGGTGACATCTGTGGGAGCGAGGACACGACAACACAGGCGCAGTGGTTTTCAGACTTTAAAGTCTGAAATTCCAGAAGTGAACCGGAGGCAGGGCCGGAGCATCGGTGAGTGGCTGCGCAGGCACAGGATTTCTGCGGGGGACCATTAGAAGCCCCGGGTAAGTTCAACTCATTTTTCCCCCGACCCCCCCTACAGTATTCCAGTGACTTTATCAGAAGTCTACAGAGGGGGACAGACCTGTAAGTCTGCCTATTATTTGCTGCTCATCTTGAGAAACGGACAATAAGCAGGCTTGCATGCAAATTGCACACAGCTTGTCAGTTGAGCCAATCAAAAATGATTGGTCCAATTCAAATCTGCATATAATTTGCATTAAACTTACAAGAAATCCAGAATTATTAGCATCTCATTAACCATCTCTTTTCCTTACACAATAACTGGAAAACATTCAGCAGAACATTGCCATTCTGAACAATGGACCCAGACAAATTACTTTGGGCTGGTTCACTTGTGCTGTGAACGCAACATTTTTCCTGGCCATAAGCATCATTTAAAGAGACACTGAAGCGAAAAAAAAAAAAAATGATATAGTGAATTGGTTGTGTACTATGAATAATTACTAGAAGATTAGCAGCAAAGAAAAATATTCTCATACTTTTATTTTCAGGTATATAGTGTGTTTTTTCTAACATTGCATCATTCTATAATATGTGCAGATTACACAACACTCAGCATTCAAAATGATTCTTTCAGAGCAGTCTGTGAAGTAATGACCTCTCCTCTAGCAGAGGAAAAGTAAATAGTCCAGGAACAGTTGAGATAATAAAAGTCAGATAACAGCCCTCTCCACGACTAACTTAGTCGGAGAGCTTAATGGCTTGTTTGTATAGAGATAACAACTGGAGTTTCTCAACTCTTTCTGTACTGGAAACAATTACACTGATGTATCTGATCTTAATGTTTTATTTCTTAGCTGTGCTACACATACAAATCATCTTTTTTTTTTTCACTTCAGTGTCTCTTTAAAAGGGGATCTACGGCCATTTCACTCAAATAAATGGAAGTTTTTTTAAATGACTGACAGCAATTGGCGCCTTTCATGTACATTTTGCAGTAGATCCGTCTCATCCACTGTTGGCTGCGTTTGTGGTTCTGTGTCCCTGAGGAGCTCAAAAACAGGGCTGCAGAGTGTGTACAAAAATCAGACTCAAACTTCTTACTTTATGAAACCACCGACTCTGAATTCAGTTACCCAAAATCGCTCAGACTCCACAGACCTTGCAGGGCTATGGCTGCATTTGTGTTTCTGTGTCTCCCACCGCAGAGCTCAAAACCAGGGCTATGAAATGGGTACAAAAATCACTGACTCAAACATTGCTCCGACTCCTCAACTCTGACTCTGCAAAATGCATTTCTCTGCGGTAGCAGAGAAGCATTTACCGTCAGGCTACATGAGCCACCGCTAACCCTCATTGGCTATCATTCATAGAAGTGCTGTCGGTAAATGAAATCCGTGCGGGGAAACACCGCGGTCGGTATTTCAGCCTTCTGGGTGGTTATTCATAAAAATGTTGCCTGTTGCGGTAGGAGTGCGGCTGTAGGATGTCGGTTGGCATGCGGAAACAGGAGAAGCTGGCCGAGTCCCTCCGTGCGGTGTTCTCTCTGCTGCTGTTCGGGAGGTCTGTCCCATTCACTTACATGTACTCCGCATGCCTATCGCTACATCCAGGGGAGCGGTAATCCTCGCATACCGCCTGCATTAGTTTTCATGAATTTACATTTTGTTACATTTACACATGGAATCACCGCATAATGCGGTAATTTATCGCTCTGCTCGGGAAAGTCTGCTTTGCATGCGGAAACAGCCTTTATGAATACACATTTTGCTTGGTGGTCGGCAAAGTCGGCTGTTTTTAAAGTCGGCATGCGGGAACGCTTTATGAATGATAGCCATTGTGTTTTTAAAGAAGTGAGATGTAGGCGTTGCCCCTTCCGACCAAATAATCCCTTCACCGCAACAAAATGATGTCTGAGCCCTTCTAGGTGTCTAATTTTAGTATCTTTAGTATAAAAGGCAAACATGTAATATTCTACAATAGGTTGGGTATAAGCCAATTATTCCAGCATTAAAAAAAAAAATTCAGGTTTATGCCCAATAATATGGCTACGCCAACACTATGGAACTTGCTACTTCGACCCATTAGGGCAGCCCCCTCCAACATCTTCAAGAAGGCCCTCAAAACTCACTCTGGCCTACCTGTCCCTCACTGGTTCCCTAAACCCGCAGCTGAACGTTCGCAAACTTGCACATGCTCAATACAAGTTCACAGCCACATCCGCGAGCTCACACATGCTCAATACAAGTTCACAGCCACCTCCGCAAGCTCGCACACGCTAAGCACAAGTTCACAGCCACCTCCGCAAGCTCGCACACGCTAAGCACAAGTTCACAGCCACGTCCGCGAGCTCACACATGCCAAGTACAAGTTCTCTGTCACGGGTACAACGACGTCTAAGCTGCTGCAGACTGAGGGGATTCCAGAAGTATGGATGAGAGGAATCGTGAAGCATGGAGAGCCAGAGCTGGAGCAAACCGAACAGTTAATCAAAAGGGTGCAGCACCGTACTGTTACATATGAACATGAATTATCAGTTCAGCATTGCTTCAACACGATAAATCGCTCTCTATACCAATAACCGCACCACATCTCTGACCATGCTCAGCCTATGAGAGGTGAATACTACAGAGGACATCACATGAAGACATACCTGGAGGGCCGTACAGCAGGCAGCCCTTTGGAGGGATTATCCCCACACGTTGGAACAGCTCTGGGTTTGTCAGGGGAAGTTCAATAACCTGCAATACAGGAAATCAAGGTCAGGCAGGACAGTGGACACAGGTACATCGCATGTGGAGGATATAGTATGAGCAGATTCCATCAATAAGAGGACATTGGAATTCAGCCTGACTACTCAAAGTAGTATGAAACTCAGTATTTCCTCTTTGTTCTAAAAGATTTACAGCATAAAATCCACTACCACAAAAAAGAAAAAATTGTAGCAGAACAGCAAACTGTTAAACAGCACTTCATTGAAAATCTCCGCCCGCATCCGATTAGGTAATAACATAGTCTTGTTTACATTCCTTTGTTTGCTACGATTAGTAATCCAGCCAGCAGCTTGCTGACACTGAACTGCACACATTGTAGAACCAGAGAGAGCTGAGAAGTAATCACTGAATACATTTGACAGTAATATATAAATACAGCAGCTATGCAGTAAACTGCAATGGCAGCTTTCTAAGCAGGTAAACTGTAATTTGGGAATTTGTTGGCAGACATTACTTGTGCGCAAAAGCAAATATGATAACTGTATAGGTAATAAAAAGTAGGAAACCATTTTTATTGAATGTTTATAAGAGTTTTATCCTCTTCTCTCGGAAGCTTCGCTCTTTCTGAACCTATGTTTGTACGCTTAGAGTGACGTCATGTAAACAAACTCAAGATTGCCATCTTGTGGCCAAAAAGTAAAACTACAAGTAAAATGAAAAAAACATTACAATACACAAATATTTCCCCAAATAAAACACTTTTATTTCCCACCCTCCCAAAAATGCCCACATAAAATGTTTAATAAAAAAAAAAAAAAAAAAAAACACACATTACTATAAAAACAAAAAACAAATATTTACCTAAGGGTCTAAACTTTTTAAATATCTATGTAAAGATGAAATATTTATCTCTATTTTTTTTTTTTTTTTTTTATAAGCTTGTAAATAGTGATGTATGCAAAACGGAAAAAATGCTCTTTTATTTCCAAATAAAATATTGTCGCGATACATTGTGATAGGGACATAATTTAAATGGTGAAATAACCGTGACAAATGGGCAATTACAATACGTGGGTTTTAATTATGGAGGCATGTATTTTAAAACTATAATGGCCGAAAACTGACAAATAATGAATTTTCTCATTTTTTTCTTATTCTTACTGTTAAAATGCATTTACAGTAAGGTAGCTCTTAGCAAAATGTACCCCCCAAAGAAAGCCTAATTGGTGGCGGAAAAAACAAGATATAGATCAGTTCATTGTGATAAGTAGTGATAAAGTTATAGGTTAATGAATGGGAGGTGAACATTGCTCGGATGCATAAAGTGAAAACGACTGAGAGCTTAAGTGGTTAAATGAGTTATAAGGAATGTGCCAAAGGGGGCGTGGTGGAAAAAGAAAAAAGGCAAAATCAGTAAACCCTTTGCATGCTCAAATGCAAATGAATCATCTAGGAACCACTGGTAACCAAGCTGTGACTTAGACCAGAGAGAGCGATAAGCCATGGACGTGTATTACTGACTGAACAAACTCCACTCACCTCCCTGAGTTCTCGGATCTGCTCAGAGAGACCACCAATTTCAGAGTAGGAAACATTCCCAGGATCTTCATGAGACATATTATACACCAGCGGGTCCACCTCACGGGGTAAGTAGCTGCAATAAAGCAGGACAGGATTAGGTAAGCCTTCTGTTCAGAGCTCGCAAAGGTTTGGGATGGGACTGCTGCTTCAGTGCAGGAACAACAACGAGCCCGCAAGTGTATAGTTTATATATCATTCATGCTCACACAGCATCAAAGCATCGTAGAGATTCAGACTAACAAAACCACCTTCTCATCGGAGGTCCTCTCCCCAGGAATACAGAGAGAAGAAAGCACAACTTTCCTCATGTGGAGACTTACCGCATAATGGTGAGTGTTGTCATATCTAAAGCAACTCTTGTGCCAGGCTTCAGTTTACTCTTGTCAAGCTGCAATGGAAGAAAAGAATTACTAAGAAGGTTCTTCATCTCGTTATGAAAGCACTACGGATACAACATCACTCATTCTGTATCCTAAGACAGGCAGAACTCAACAGTACAAAGTTCATGAAAGAGACGTCTATGGCCCCTTTTACACAAGCGTGCAGCGGTTCCCTGTGTTACGCTTCCCCACCGCAAGGGCCATGCAAGTCTATAGAGACTAGCATCATGCAATGTGGTGCACCGAAAGTACCAAAACCGCCACAAATGGTACAGCGCCTACTGCACAGATTATACAGCAAAGCAAGTCAATGGGCAATGCAGTTTAGTGTAAACGACAGGAATGCGGTACAATGTAGTTATTGTAAAAAATGGGAGCGCGGTGCAGCAAGCATGGACTGACTAGAATCCCAGTGACATACTTCCTGCCCAGCAGGAAGTGCATTACTGAGAGGGAGGTGGTGCTATGCATATGGGCCTGTCGCTCCACCGTAGCAGGCTCCCTTGCCTTGCAATCACCACACAGAAGTAAAAAGAGACCTATAAGTCACATTTCCAGCTTCCCTCCTAACCTATGAAATAGCTCTGTATTGCCAGAAATGTCCTTCTTAAATATGGTTTCACCGAGTGAGGGCCCCATGTGAGAGTACAGCCAGCACTCTATACAGGATGTAGCCTCTGAAAGGCCAAATAGACCCAAATGCCAAAAGAGAATGCGAAATATTACCTGACGACGGCAGCCAACAACGTATCTTGGTCCATTTGTTGCTTTGACGATGACTACAAACAAAAAACATTGATGTATTAAACAGATGCCACCACAAAACTACACTGCTCAAAAAAAAAAAAAAACAAAAAAAAAAAAAAAAAAAAAGATTTAAAGAGACACTGAAGCGAGAATAATTCTCGCTTCAGAGCTCATAGTTAGCAGGGGCACGTGTGCCCCTGCTTAAACGACGCTATCCCGCGGCTAAACGGGGGTCCCTTCACCCCCAACCCCCCCCCCCGCAAAATCAATGACCAAATTGGTCGTAGATTTTGCTGCTCCTAGAGGCAGGGCTAACGGCTGCAGCCCTGCCTCCAGTCGCGTCTATCAGCGGCGCATCGCCGCCTCTCCCCCGCCCCTCTCAGTGAAGGAAGACTGAGAGGGGCGGGGGAGAGGCGGAGATACGCGCTGACAGACACGCGTGGGGCAGGGCTGCTGCGGTTAGCCCTGCCTCAATCCGGAAGAGATCCCCGGCTGCACGGAGGGGATTTCGGGGGGTCAGGGACCCTCGTTTAGCCGCGGGATAGCGGCGGTTTAGCAGGGGCACACATGCCCCTGCTAACTATGAGCTCTGAAGCGAGATTTATTCTCGCTTCAGACTCTCTTTAAAAAAAAAAAAAAACTAAAAAAAACTTTTCTAAAGCCAGGTACATATGACAGGCTATTACTGGCAGCATTCATTCATACAGAGATGCCCCCAGATGTCCCATCTCCAGCCCTGCACCAAAACGAAAAATCTTTTGGTGACATTAAAATTCATACAGATGCAGCCTTAGGCTCTCTCCCCCACCCCCTGCCCTTTCCATGAGGCTGCACAGGTGGCTTTGTAAAGTGCATAACAAGATATCAAACACGAAATAAACTTCTTTTATTCAAATTTCTATAGTTTGGAAATGGACCAATTATAGCAGCCGCTGACTTTAATTGGCCCAATTTCAAGCTGCATACATTGCATCACCTTGGAAATATTAGCATGCCATTGACCATCCCTAATAAAAACATTAGCAGGTCACACTGTACAGCAATACTCACATTTTTCTTCTGTTAGCTGTTTAAGAACTTCACCAACAATCTAGAAAAACAAAAATGATAAACTCAAAGGCAGTTAAGGAGCGCCTGATCAAGAGGCAAAAGATTATTACACTCTGTATAATGGAAGCTGTGCTATGGTACTGCGCTACACTGTGGCCTTGTTCACATTGTGTGCGGCTCGCGTGTCCATCCGTGGTGGGCTTCCCCCCCCCCAAATTTTCTGCGTGTTCACTCGTTTTTGTAAGCGCTTTTGCAGAGCGCTTCCGTCTTTTGATCCGGAAAAAAACCTGGAATAAATACATACATACACACACACACACACATATATACATATACACATATACATATACATATACATATATATATATATATGCGCTCACGCAAATCTTGACAAAGCAATTTTGTGAGCGTTTTGCGTTTTTCCTCTACCTTCCATTGAGGCAAATCGCTTCAAAATGGCCCAAGCACCGCTTTTCAAAGCAGATCGCAAATGAACCGCCCTGATATGAACACTCTCAGAGAATCATTGCACAATCGCTTTTAGGGCGATTTTGAAAATCGCTCGCGCTTAAAATTTTACAAAAACGCCTATAATGTAAACAAGGCCTGAGTCAGAGCAATTTTTTGGGCACCTGGATTCGGAGGTTTCATAAACTGATGAGTTGGATGATTTCTGTACAGATCTGGCTACAATGGATCGATCCAGAATAAAAGGGGTTGTGTCATTAAAGCAGTGCGGGTTGTGCTGCGTAGTGTGCGCTGGTAACTTATGTGTGCTCCAGTCACATAGCGGCCCCTCCAGTCATCCCGCCCTTAGCTTCCTCAGGTCCAGTAGCTTCATAGAACTTGATACCCGCACTTTGATTGGCCCTATAGCCTGCCTATTGGGCCAAAGTGCGGGGATCAAGTCCTATGAAGCCACTGGACCTGACTGGGCTCAGAGCGGGACCGAGTGGCCATATTTGGAAGGAGCACGCACAAGTCGCCAGTGCACACTATGCAGCACTACCATGAGTAGCGTGCGCACAACTCTTAATGAATAAACCCCAAAGAACCAAATCCGTCAGGTGGGATGGGCTTTTGAGTACTGAAGAAATTCTAATGATGATTATTAATGTACCTGTGACCGTGGGATTGGGTGGGGGGGGGGGGGGGGGGGGCAAAGGCAGAGAGTTAACTTACCCAGAAGTTCCCATGCGTCACAGCTGTAATATGCAACCTATGGGACGCACTCCTCCACTCACTGCCACACGTTCACACCCTCCTTCCGGCGGTTCAACTTGGCCGAGCAAGGGTCAACTTCTTTGAAGACGCAGCTCCCCGCTTCACATGCGCGCCGTTCCATCAGCCCCCCCATAGCAACAGTTTGCGTCAACTAGACAGCTGACACGCATCTGTACAGGCTGGCCCAGCAATGTCGCCCAATGGGAAATGGGATCGGGTCCCAGACAGGCGACATCAGTTATGCGTGTACGCACCTTTAGAGGCAGAGGATCAGCAAGACAAGCCAGGCAACTTGCACTACTTAAAATGAAATAAATATGGCAGGCTCCATTATGCCTCATTTCAGGTTTTCTTTAAAGGGACAACGTTTCGGAGCCAAGTAGGGCGCCTTTATCAAGGCAATATTTGCTTGGAGGCAAAAGTCTGTCAGCGGCTTTAAATAAGTTCCTGTAAGGGAGGTGGGAGTCGGGCTCCTCTAAACACTCGCACAGCAATGTGTACGCAGATGTACAGCTCTTTACTTTGTTGAATACTGCATAGAGGGTGTCATCCCTCTTATCCAGCTGTTACACTCCCCATAGAGACAATGGGTTTGATCCTTTAGTGTGTGTGAGGCAACACTACAAATGTGGTTCTTTAAAGGGGAACTGAAGTAAGAGGTATACGGAGGCTGCCATATTTATTTCCTTTTAATAAATACCAGTTGCCTGGCAGCCCTGCTGGTCTATTTCTCTGCAGTAATATCTGAATAACACCAGAAACAAGCATGCAGCTAATCTTGTCAGATCTGACTTTGAAGTCTGAAACACCTGATCTGCTGCATGCTTGTTCAGGGGCTATGGCTAATAGTATTAGAGGCAGAGGATCAGCAGGGCTGACAGGCAACTGGTATTGCTTAAAAGGAAATAAACATGGCAGCCTCCATATACCTCTCTCTTCAGTTGGGGGAACCTGAAATGAGGCATATGGAGGCTGCCATATTTATTCTACTTTTAAACCATACGATTTGCCAGGCAGTCCTACTGATTCTGTCTCTCTAATACTTTTAAGCCAGAGACCCTGAACAAGCATGCAGCACATCAGGTACTCTGACTTTACTGGAGTAGGTTTTACTGGATTAGCCATATGCTTGTTCTAGGGTTTTGGAGTCGTACATTACTTATGCCAGAAGATCAACAGGGCTGCCAGGCAATTGGCATGGTTTACAAGGAAATAAACATGGCAGCCTCCATAGCCCTCTCACCTGAGGTTCCCTTTAAAGATGTCTATCATTTCAATTTCAGCTCTTTTCAAAGACCCGATACAGGTTATTAAATATCCACTCACTAAACACAAATCAAAATGATCAGACTGGCCATCAATCAGAAGTGATTCACTGGACTATAGGGATAAAAATTAACCTACTAAAAACTAGATTTTAAAGTAAACGCAAATAAAACCTTACCTGCCCAACACTCTGCAGAGCTTTGAGGTCGTTCTCTGATTTTTCATACTGTTTAGTGAGTTCTTTTAATTGCTCCCTTACTGAAGAAAAAAAAATATCAAGCATTTAGAGTGCTGATCATGAAGTAGTAGAACCATCTTGATATGAATAGAATTATTACAGGGCCATTTCTAGACAAAATCTACATACTGACAATACAACATCAAATGAAACAACTGCAGGTACGGCTTGGCCCGCACTGCAAAACGCAATCGCTTAGCGATTTTTAGAGAGTACCTGAAGGGAAAAAAGTGCCCCTAGGGTACTTACCTTGGGATCCAGAGGCTCCTCCCCCTCCTCAGCACAGAGGATCCCGCGCCGGCACCACAGAAAAATTCCCGTCGATCCCCACCGGGTCCGCTTTATTGTGCAGATGCAGGCGGTCCGCAGACACGATCAGGATCACCCATTTCTGCCAGAGCCCGAGGAGGACGCCACTAGTGCAGCTGCGCACTGTCAAAAATAAATATTGTCAGTGTCGTTGCGGGGGAGGCAGCACTGGAACAAGCTGGCTGGGAACAAGGGAAGCCTCATTAGGTTCCGTAGGCTGCCCCCTCGTGAAGCAAGTATCCCGCAAAGGCACTTTTTCCCCTACAGGTTTACTTTAAAGAAATGTGTGTTTTTGCAGATTGCTTTAAGATGAATCGCTCAGAGAAATGGTACATAGAGCAAAACTTGGATTTTCTAAAAAACAGAACGCTGCGGTGAGAACATTCTCATAGGGCGACACTGCATTGCTTATTGGCAAGCACAATCGCCCCCCAGTGTGAACCAGCTCAAAAGCCCCGTCTACACGGGGAGATGTGGAGGCGATGTTACTTATCAATCGAGCCGCTGATGCGTCTCGATTGATAAGATCCGACAGGTCGGATCTTGCCGCCGCCGATTCCCTGCTTGTTCCCCACGAGGGGACAATGGCAGGGAATCGAGCGGAAGATGTGCGGCGCGAGGACGAGCGGGTATCGAATCCGGCGCGGGCGAGCGGGGACGCGGAAGAGGCAATCCGGCGGCTAATCGAGCCGCCGGATCACTGCGTGTAGATTTGCCTTAAGAGTGTATGACGTGTAATTATCCCCAGCACATCGGCAATCAGCCATGCTGGATTCAACCACCACAAGTTTAGTATTCTGTACAGAAGTCTGATCTCTCTAGCGAATACCCAGAGAGACGACACAGCACATAGAGCAATGATGGCTAACCTTGGCACTCCAGCTGTGACAAAACTACAAATCCCATCATGCCTCTGCCTCCCCGAGTTATGCTTAGAGCTGTCAGAGTATTGCAGTGCTTCATGGGACTTGTAGTTCCACCACAGCTGGAGTGCCAAGGTTAGCCATCACTGACATAGAGCGACTACCAGCAGGTGGGGCGAGTTGGAGAACAAGTCACTCGGAGTTGCAAAAACAGATATCTCGCCCAAGATGGTCCTTATTGGCCTCCTCGGCCTAGATTACTGTAACCCAGAGTGTAAATCGCTTTATACTTTTTCTTCTGTAATAAATTATAATTTTCTCTACCGCAAAGTAGTCAAAATTTTTTTTAAAAATTATGATAAACTTTGAATAGCGGTCCATATATTTTTCTTGGCTTGGTCATTCTAGTGTTCATTATGTAATAAACCAGCACAAACAGTGCTAAGATTTTTGCAGAAGGAGGGTATGAGATGTCAGAAGATGCCAATCCCCCCCCAGGCCTTGGATTAGTCAGGGGTGACATGGCAATATTCTTCAGCACAAAAACATAACATACTGAACTATGCAGCAGGCTCATCTACGTGTAAAAGGCCTCAGACAAGCAGAACATGCAATCTCATACTGAAGTCTACCATAGAGCAGTGTAAAATAAAGTTTTGCACTTGACGTATGTAAATAGCACAGGAAGTGGGCCTCAGTCTGGGTCAGGAGCCCCTGTCGCTGTGCCATGTCACTTGATTCCAGTATGCTAGAGCCCAATGCCAGCTACCCACATCACTGCAAGAGCTGGGGCCCCAAAGCACTGGGCTCAGAGTGCACATACTATCCCCAGGCAAACACTCTATAGAACTATCAGTGACAGGTAACTTTCCTGCAATCAGGGCCAGTATTGATTAAAGTACCTTGGCCAAGTCAATCTACCTTCATTACAGCATCTTTATATTCATCCCTGCTAACAAATGGTTACTAAAGCATTGTACACATATACGAGGATGACTACCGGCAGAGATCAGTTCCCTCAGTTCAGGGGCAAGGCTGTAGAGAGGTGTTTTCTTGCTAAGGAGATGGGAGGAGGACTGAGAACACAGTACAGTACACAATGGCACAGATCAGTCGAGGCAAGTAGAACAATGCCCTTGGCCTGTGCTAGGCTGAGTCAAACGCAGGCAGATCATGCAATGACACAGCAATGGAGATTATTATTATTTAGTATTTATATAGCGCCGACATCTTACGCAGTGCTGTACAGAGAATATATTCTTGTCACCAACTGTCCCTCAGAGGAGCTCACAATCTAATCCCTACCATAGTCATATGTATGTATCGTGTAGTGCATGTATTGTAGTCTGGGGCCAATTTAGGGGAAGCCAATTAACTTATCTGTATGTTTTTGGGATGTGGGAGGAAACCAGAGTGCCCAGAGGAAACCCACGCAGACACGGGGAGAACATAAAACTCCTTGCAGATAGTGCCCTGGCTGGGATTCGAACCGGGGACCCAGCGCTGCAAGGCGGGAGCGCTAACCACTACGTCACCGTGCTGCCTGGGATTGAGGATTGCTGTACACACACTAGAGATTCTCGGAAGAGGCCGTGCCAACCAGCCGAGAACCATTTAGTCAGTGTACAAGGCTTTGCAGTTTGACAAAAAAAGGATGATTAGCGGCACAATGTGTACAGGAGGTTGTGGCACTTGTAGCTCACAGGAAGTCAGTGACAAGTGATTTGTAGACCTCAATTTGCTAAGGAACTACGCATACTATAACAGTCCTCTATGGTCCCCGGCTGAAGGAAAAAAAACACTACAGTAGTATTTTTTAGCTTTCAGTTCTAAAGCTAATACTTATAAATAAGGCCCTATTCATACTAACAGATAAAAATCAAAAGGTCAACAAACAGTTGAACATGATGGATGCAAGGCACAAGCCCGCTCGTTCAGACTATACGTGCTGCCGTGTGCATTTTGGCAGCGCGTATAGTGTGCGACACGCAAGAACGGTAGAAGGGCATAGACAGCCCTACCGCTCCCATCATATGTGCTGCGCAGCAGTGCGATGCGCTATCGCGTGCTGCATGCATTTTTGTGAATCGCAGCGCAGATCCCATTCATTGTAATGAATGGGATCTGCAGCGCAGCGCATAGTAGCGCAAATGGCGTGCGATCGGACGCGCTGCGTTCCGATCGCACAGCCATCTGCGCTAAATGATGTGAACGAGGCCTAAAGCCTGGAGGAGACCAATAATGATACAACCTTACTTCATATCTACATTCTGATCGGAGCAGACTAGTTCAGTGTGCACTCTGCTTTCATGTCGTGTTTGGGGCATAAGCGTTAGCACCATAAGTGGCATTGGGAAACTGATCTGCTTGTCCAGAAAAGCAGATCAGATCAGGACTCGCGGTTTTGGAAGTGGACACTATTTTTAACAATTGGGATCAACATCTTGCATTGCTAAGGGGTTCAGAAAACATACCCAATGGGTACATTTTCTACACAAGTGGGAACCCAGCCAAACCCGATTGGTTGGTGTTTCAACAGTTCTCCAATGACAGCACCCAATGCAATCCTTCAGGTTTCGATATGTAGTGATAATTGTCCCAACAAAAGAGGATATTCAATCATCCACTGCTCAGTGTTTGTGGGTCAAAACGCAAATTACTGTATAAACAGTGTGGCAGAGTAGCATCTTTCAATGTTCACACATGCAGAAGTTGGAGAGAAGTAATAACTGCACCCACTATTTGGCCAGTTAGGCCTCATTCACACTGCCAAACGCAGATGACCATGCGATCAGAATGCAACACGCAGAATCGCACTGCAATCTGCGCTTCTATGCGTTGTGCTGCGGATCCCATTCAGAACAGTGAATGAGTCAGCACAGCGGTTTGCCAAAAAAGGCTGCCAGCGCCATGTAGTGTGAACAGTTTATGTACTTTTGATGTTCTTGCAGGTCGGCCACTATACTCCTTGCCGAAATATGTACAGGAATGTTTTATAATGTAGAGCAGTGTTTTTCAACATTTTATTGGTATGTACCCCTTTTAAAACCCTGTACTCACCAAGTACCCCCTAGCATGGTAAACATCACAAGTTCCCCTTGACAAGTATATATTAAATGATAATTGGTTCTACATTTCCAAGCATTTACTATTGCTTATAATTGGCTAAAATACTAATTTGGCGTTTAAATATAGATTGTTTTCTAAAACTCCAAAATTGTTATTTTTGGTTAAGTATATCAAGCCTGAATAACCCCTAGAACCATCAGAAGTACCCCCCCCCCCCCCCCCGGGGTACGCGTACCACACGTGAAAGCCTAGGATGTAGAGCATACATGTCAAACTCCGGCCCACGGGCCTAATCTGGCCTTTAGGGCCATTAAATTTGGCCCTCAAGTGGTTTCCCCACTTTTAATTATGTTTGGTCCACTCTAGACCACCAGAGGAGCTATATTTGAGGTGAAGCCCTAGTATATTTGAGGTGAAGCCCTAGTACACTAGGGAAGCCATATGGGGGAGGTGGGGGGGGGGGAGCACTAAACACTAGGAAACTGTAAAGGGGAGGGTGGAAGTCACTAGACACCAGGGAACTGTAAAGGGGAGGGAGTACTACTAGACATCAGAGAACTGTATAAGGAAGGTAGGTGGCCAGTAGACATGGAGGTTGGCCCGCGACTAGGCCCCAGAGAACAATTTCGGCCCACTTTGCATTTGAGTTTGACACCCCTGACGTAGAGGGTGCTGAGATTGGAGAACCACTGTTCCCTATGAGGCTTCCCACTGACTAGCACCATTAGGCTCCCTGCACACTGCAAATCGTTTTGCGATTCCGATTTTCAATGAATGAAATCAACAGAAAAACGGAGGAAAAAAAACGCAGCATGCAGTAACGATTAAATATCAGAATCTGATGTAAAATCCGATTAAAAATCATAATAGTGTGCAGGGAGCCTAAAGGTGGCCACACAATACAATAAAATGATGAGATTTTACGGCAATTCGATAAAACCTGTCGTATCTCCCGAAAAAAAAAAAAAACGAAAGCTTTTTTTTTTTTTTTCATTCGACTGAAAAATCCGATCTTCCGTTTTTTTCTATTTTAATCGATCCGGATGCCAGATATTTTTCTTTAATCTTTCTAAAGATTGTCTGGTGTGTGTTGGATTGTCAATTTAATATACACACTCAAGCAATTTCTCAGCGTTTCCAATCATTTTTATCATACTTGGGGACAAAATTGAACATAGGTGTGTGGTAAATTGGTCATATTTTTGAAATGTTACAATCAGTCAGAAAAATTGATTGCAATTCTTAAATTGAACAGATATTTAACAATTTGTATGGTGTGTGGCCACCTTAAGGGAACCTAAACTGAGTAAAATTATTTAAAATAAGTACATGAGGTAACTTCAAATGAACATTACATAGTTACTTTGCCATCAGTTCCTCTCAGAAGCTCACCATTTTCTTCTGACAATGATTCCTTCCAGTTCTGACAACATTTTGTCAGAACTGAAATATATCAGTTGCTGTCAGTTATCGCTGAGAGGACAACTGATGTGCCAGGTAATGTCCATGTTTCGCTATGGCTCAAGTGGGCGATGTTACAGTTTAACAGTGTGCTGACCAGGTAGCCGTTATGGGGTAATGGCCATATTCAAAATGGAGGATGGAAATTCCATTGATCAAAGTGGACAAACAGGACGCGGGAGAGGAGAAAGGGATGAGGAGTAGACTACACAGGAGGTAAGTATGACCTGTGTATGTTTGTTATTTAATTTTCAGTTCAGGTTTTCTTTAACCTCCTTGCCAGTTATCCCGAACTCAGTTCGGGGTAACCTGCGCAGGAGGATTTCTCAGGCCCTGGTGGGACGATTTGCATAATTTTTTTTTGTTACAAGCAGTTAGCACTTTGCTAGCTGCTTGTAACATCCGCTCGCCGCCGATCCGCCGCTATCCGCAACGTCGCACCCCCCCTCCAGACCCCTAATCAGGGCCAGGCAGCGCTGAGGGGTGGCCCGGGATTCCCCATGACGTCCCGACGTCGATGACGTCATCTCGCCCCGTCGCCATGGCCGTTCTGAACGGGATTTCCTGCTTACTCTGATCGCCGAAGGCGATCGGAGTGGGTGGGGGGATGCCGCCGCTTAGCAGCTATCATGTAGCGAGCCCTGGGCCCGATACATGATTTAAAAAAATAAATAAATAAAAAAAAAAGTGCTGCGCTGCCTCCTTGCCGGGGGAATTAGACCGGCAAGGAGGTTAAAGAAAACCTGTACTAAAAAAGTTCACCTGGGGGGTACTCACCTCAGTAGGGGGAAACCTCTGGACCCTATTGAGGCTTCCCCCATCCTCCTGTGTTCCACGGCGGTCTCACTGCAGCCCCCCGCAACGCACAGGCGACAAATCCGACAGCCTGTTCAATATTTACCTTTTGGCTCCAGCGCAGGCGCAATATCCGCTCTTCACACGGAGATAGGCAAAAATAGACGATCTCAGTCGGGTCCACTGTACTGCACAGGAGACTTGCGCAGTGGAGCGGCCCGACGGAGAACGGCTATTTTCGCTCATCTCCTTGCGGAGAGCCGATACTGCGCTGGAGCCAAAAGGTAAATATTTACATCGCCACCGCTCCGGGAGGATTTACTCCGCCGCCGTGGGACCGAGGAGGACGGGGAAGCCTCAATAGGATCCAGAGACTTCCCCCACCCGAGGTGAGTACCCTCCAGGGGAGGTTTTTTCATTATAGATTTTCTTTAACACTAATTACAATAACTGCTTTGTCACCCTCTCCTCATGTATCCCCCCTGTGTATAACAGTCCTCTATAAAGCCTTCATCTCAAGGGAAGGGATGTGAGGCAAGCAGGACGTAGCCCATGGCAACCATCATGCTGAGCTGCAGAGGGTTGCTAGGGGCGACAGCTTCTGGATGACTCAGCTGCTGTGCGGAAGCAGTGATTGGAGGAGGCCGGTTGCTAGGGGCGACCGCTTCTGGGTGACTCAGCTGCTGTGCGGAAGCAGTGATTGGAGGAGGCCGGTTGCTAGGGGTGACCGCAGACCCCAGGCAGAGAAGAGCAGAGGCAGGCCCGTGACAGGAGGCGCTGCGGCCTAGCTCCCTCCTCCCATCCCCGGCATGACACAGCGGATTCCGCGCGGAGCTCCCCTCCTCCTCTCCCCGCCACTTACGCTCCTTCAGCCGGCCGTCTATCTCCTTGTGCTCCAGCAGCTTCTTCCTGTAGTCCTGCAATGCTTTCTCCCGCGGCTCCGCCATGATGAGTAGCCGCTGATCATAGGGAATGCCGGGAAGTGCCATGGCCGCCGGGGGAGGAGAGCAGCGCGGTCAGCGAGAGGCCCCGCCCCCCGGGCAGACGGGCACCGTGCGGCCTCCAGCGCCGGCTGCGGCGTCACAGCGACCTCGCCAGCCGGCGGCGGTACTGCAGCTAGTTGCAATTTTGATTCATTTCCATTGCTGTGCTGTAGCTAGAGGCTTCATGTATTGTCCCTCTTTCGTCTGTGATGCATAGCTCCCAACTGTCCCTCTTTCTCCTTCATTTGTCCTTCTTTGGGAGCTCTGTCCCTCTTTCCCCCTCATTTGTCCCTCTTTCAGGACTTTGTCCCTCTTTCTATATAAATATATATATGTCTCTACTAAAAATGTGTTTGATTGACTCTAAACTTTATTCTTATCCTTTAAATTGATATATTACTCATTTTAAAATGTTACTATATACCGGTATGAAGGAAAATGACCAGGATAGAAAGGAACAGTGTGGTGTAAATTATAAAACAACATATTTTTGTTATGAAATCTTTATGGTATGCGAGACTATGGTTGCGAAAGGGGTGTGCGAAAGGGGTGTGGCTTAAGTGTCCCTCTTTCTCATCTCAAAAAGTTGGGAGGTATGGATGCTGCAGTTTATTCTTCTACTCAGGCCCGGTTCACATTAGCGGTGGCCGTCCGGAATCGCCGTGCCGGAGCCGCACCGCTTGCAGAACGGACGGAACGGACGCACGGCATAGCAATGAAAGCCTATGCGTCCGTTCACATGCGTCCGTTCTGCCGGACCGGAGCCGGACCGGATCCGGGCCAGATCCGGACTCCGGCCTCCGTTCCAACATGCGCTATTTTTTGATCCGGCTCCTCCGGCAGCCGTATCCGGGGCGGAGCCGGACTGCACCATCCGGCCAATACAAACCAATGGGAACCGGAGAGCGCACAACACACTGGCTGAGAAATCCGGATGTTCTACCCCACTTCCTATGCGGATTGTTGCGGCGATATTGGATGGGGACACATGGGCAAGCATTTTGGAGTGGAGCAGCACAGCTGGATCCGGAGATGTTGGCAGCATGTCGCAGGTGGAGGTGAGTGCTAAACAGCAGAGGGCCTGATTCCACAGGTCCCCCTTCTGCTGACCTCCCAGACCCCAACATTTTTTTTGTTTTTTACGTTACTTTTGCCAAACGGATCCGGATCGCATCCTGATGAACACCTGATGCAACCTGACCGGATCCGGATCGGATCCGGATCAGAACCGTACGGTTCAGATCCGGATCCGGTCCGGATCCGGTCAGGTCATCCGGTCCGTTTGGCAAACAACCGCAAGTGTGAACGGGGCCTCAGTCTCAGACAACCCCTGGCTGAAGGGCGAATGAGTGAGTAAAAAAAAAAAAAAAAAAACATCTATGCACCCGGCCACGTTCACATAGCGTTCCGATTGGGCATTTTTTTTTACGCTTTTTTCCCCCTTCCCGGCAATTTCTGTGAGTTGGGCTGTTTTGGTAAGCGCTTTTGCAGAGAGATTCCGGAAGTGAACTCTTTGATCCGGAAAAGAAGAAATACAATGTATTTATTCTTAAAAACGCAATCGCTGCACAAAACGATTTCGTGAGTCTGCCCGGCAATTTCTGTGAGTTGGGCGGTTTTGGTAAGCGCTTTTGCAGAGCGATTCTGGAAGTGATCTTTTTGATCCGGAAAAGAAGAAATACAATGTATTTATTCTTAAAAACGCACAAAGCTGCACAAAGCGATTTTTTTTTGTGTTTTGCGTTTTTCCTATACCTACCATTGAGGCAAATCGCTTCAAAAATGGTACAGGCAGCACTTCTCTGAGCGGATCGGAAATGAACCGCTCAGATGTAAACTCTCTCATAGAGAATCATTGCACAAGCGCTTTCGGGGCGATCTGGAAAAATCGCCAGCGCTTAAACAACTCCAAAAGCGTCTCCAGTGTGAACGAGCCCTTATAGGTTATTTAGTCAGCGTTCGCCCATTGTAAAATCTTTCCTCTCCCCGATTTAGATTCTGAAATGTATTAATGGTTGGTGACATCTTTAGTTCTGCCAGGTGATCTGTATGGAATGTTCGTTACTGAGAGTACTATGCAAAGAGGGAGATATTGCTTGCTTGGCAGTTGGAAACAGCTGTCATGACATCACACTGTGGGAGGGGTTTCACCACAATATCAGCCATACAGACCCCCTGATGATCTATTTGGAAAAGGTAAAGATTTCTCATGGGAAAGGGGGTATCAGCTACTGATTGGAATGAAGTTCAATCTTGAGTTAAAGTTCCTCTTTAACCCTCCTGGCGGTTTGCAAAAAAATCGCCAGGGGGCAGCAAATCTTTTTTTTTTAAATTTTTTTTTTTTTTTTCATGTAGCGAGACAAAGTCTCGCTACATGATAGCCGCTGCTCAGCGGCATCCCCCCAGCCCCTCCGATCGCCGCCGGCGATCGGAGATCCGGAGATCCCGTTCAAAGAACGGGATCTCCTGGAGGGCTTCCCCCGTCGCCATGGCGACGGGCGGGATGACGTCACCGACGTCATCGACGTCGTGACGTCAGAGGGGACTCCGATCTGCCCCATAGCGCTGCCTGGCACTGATTGGCCAGGCAGCGCACGGGGTCTGGGGGGGGGGGGCGGCCGCGGCGAGAGGAATTGCGGCGGATCGGCGGGTAGCGGCGGCGATCGGGCACTGCACGCAGCTAGCAAAGTGCTAGCTGCGTGCAGCAAAAAAAAAATTATGCAAATCGGCCCAGCGGGGCCTGAGCGGTGCCTTCCGGCGGCATAGCCCGAACTCAGTTCGGGCTTACCGCCAGGAAGGTTAAAGTGCACCTGAGATGATTAATAAAATAATAAAATCATACATACATGGAGCTTTGGTCAGTCGGCGCAGTTCCACGACCGGGAGCATTCAGCGCCTATGATGGGAGCGCAGCAGGGGGTGTGCGGTGGAGGAGGCAGAGGATGTTGGTGAGGGAGTGACCAGGCTAAAAAGGGCTGGAGGAAGCCCGAGGTATGTATGATTTTTTATTTAATTAATCATCTCAGGCTCTCTTTAAAGCAAATCAAGTGATTTTTTTCTTTAACGTTTCATGCTCGCCTATGGAGAGGGAAGGCTCTTGATCCTAAAGAGTCACCGCATACCTGCGATGGCTCCTTACTTCTGAGGATTCCACGTTCACGTCACCTGGAGTGTTCTGCTCCTGTACAGTACTACTGCGCAGGCACAGGGGAGCGCACCTAACCAGACTGCGTCTGCGCCGATTGGCCACTACTGACGGATATTTTGCTGGTGAATGGAGAGGGAGAAGAAGAGGCCATGGAAGCGATCAGGCCGGAGGGGGCTGGAAAAAAGCCTCAGTATGTATAGTTTATTGGTAATCGCCCATCTCAGGTACACTTTAAGAGTAACAGAGGGGCAGCCTCTGGACCATCTAGACTCAAGAGGCTTCCCCCTACTGACATAAGTGTGCACCTTTCCTTTTTGCAGTTACAGGTGTAGTTAATTGCCTGACAGCAATTTCCTGGCCAATCAAGCCCCATTTTTGGAATGTAGTGTCATCCAGGGATCCTCGGCAATTCCATTTCCTTCCTGCACAAGAGTTTCCTTTTATTGGCCATGTGTGGTTTGGAATTCTGTTGGTTGTTGCCCCCCACTGGATATCCAACTGCACCCAGGGCTGTTTCTAGGCATAGGTGATACCTGTAGGAGGGTAAACCACACCTCTATTCTTACAGCACTGAACTTTATGGAATTCTCATGCAAAATAGCTAGAAAGCAATGGATGGTAATGGTAACAACTTAATGGGCACTGCTTATTAGTGTAACAAGGGAGGTCTGAAGAGCATAACAATGATAAGGTGAAATTAATGTGCTAATTAACCTCTTTTGCGGTAATCATTAGTTCAGGTTGTTAAAAACAAGGCAGGAGCAGTAACCCCGGGCTGAACTTGTGGTCTATGCAGAGCAATGCGCGCAGCGGGCATTTTAACTCACTTCCCGGGGGATCCCAACATTGGCTGCCATTCGTCTTCCTCTCCTCCGAGGCTCTGCTTCCCCTTGGTGAGATCGCGGTCTGTTGTCATGACGACAGCCGGAAATCTCACAATAGGTTCACAGCGCCGGACGGAGGGAAAACTGCAGCGCTGGATCCCAGGGAGGTGAGTGAGTGCTGAACTGCTGCAGATCTCCCTAGCAGCATGATTTGTTTTTTTTACAGGTTTTATGATCTAAAAACATGCAAAAAAAATTGCACCACTTTTAGACCCTAAAATCCAGAGAGAATCATCACACCAAGGGGGTTAAAGAGAACCCGAGGTGGGTTTGAAGAATATTATCTGCATACAGAGGCTGGATCTGCCTATACAGCCCAGCCTCTGTTGCTATCCCAAACCCCCCTAAGGTCCCCCGTGGCTGTGCTGTGGGCAAAGGAGCAGGAATGGCTACCACCACACATCCAAGGAGGGCAGCAGGCACGGCACGCAAGTCCCGACTCAGGGAGGTAGTGACGAGAAATGACAATACAGGAGGACTCTTTCGAGGCCCTGCTGTATATGAGACGAATCAACTTTAAATCCTTTAACGACAGTCTGTTATGGAGTGCAAGTCTGCCATCCATTCAAGTGAAAGGTATGCACTGACTTGACTATTACAATGTGCAGTCACACAGGTGCAGTAAAAGGTATGCAGTGACTGCTGTTATAACAATGTGCAGCTGGCACACAGGTGCAGTAAACGGTATGCAGTGCAGTGACTGCTGGTCCAATAATGTGCAGTCACGCAGGTGCAGTGAAAATGGATGGACTGAATGCTGGTATATATAATAATACAATTAGTGCGGTCACACACAGGTACAGGTAGGCATGGTCTTACACAATTCAATGTGTGGCTTTCACACACACGCAGGTACAGAGAAAATGAATAAATGCAGTGACTGCTGCTGGTGAGGTGATATATAATACAATTACTGCGGGTTACACACAGGTACAGGTATGCAGCATGGACTGGTGGTGGTATGGTCTTACACAATTCAATGTGCGGCTTTCACACACGCAGGTACAGAGAAAATGAATAAATGCAGTGACTGCTGCTGCTGGTGGTATATAATACAATTACTGCGGTCACACACAGTTACAGGTATGTAGCGTGGACTGGTAGTGGTATGGTATTACACAATACAGTACAATGTGCAACTGGCACTGTGACTGTCACACACACAGGTCCAATGCCAGTGAAGTATACAGTAAATTAGCAATTGCAAGGGGCAGCTGCAGCACACAGCAGGGCTGTATAATGCAGTGCAGTGGGCCACACACACACACACACACAAAAAAAACAACAGATCACACAATAACAGTAGTTCTGAAAAGAACTGTTTGGGTGGTGCTTCTCAGCAACAAATAGCAGCTAGGAGCAAGCTACAAGAGCCTAACTACACTCTCCAGCAAGCACTGTCCCTTCCTCTCACTATAGCAAGATCATCAGACTGAGATATTGGCCCGACACTGCGCTGTTTATATAGGGGGGGGGGGGGGGGCGTGGGTCCAGGAGGGAGTGCAGTCTGATTGGCTGCCATGTATCTGCTGACTGTGATGTAGAGGGTCAAAGTTTAGCCCCATGATGTGGTATAGGGGGTGGGTCAAACTCGCTATGTGTTCGAACCACCGAGGTTTGAGCGAACAAGTTTGCCGGCGAACCGTTCAGGATCCTAATAAGACTTCCCTTGTCCTCCTCTACCCCTCCATTCAAGTGCCAGGGTCCCCCGAAGTGCGGCGAGGTAAATATTTGGCTACTGCCATCCTGCGCAGGTGCACTAGCCGCTCCTCATTCGGGTTAAGGCGGAAATAGCTGAAACCGATCATATATGCTCTACAGCGCAGACGCAAGTCCTTTCGCGCCTGCGCGGATATGATCGGGCTCGGCTATTTCCGCCTAGAAACGCTGAAGAGCCACTACTGTGCCTGCGCTGGATCCCAGAGAGATAAATAAATCACGCCTTGTCAAGCTTGTTGGGGGAGGATTCGGGGGAGTCAGCGCTGGATTCCCTGAAGCTACTGGGGAGGAAGAAGCCTCATTGTGACCCTGAGGCTTAGTTCACACTTGCGGTTTTGTAAAAACCGTAACGGATGTCCGGACCGCACCAGATCCGGACCGGACCTGATCCGTACGGTTCCTATCCGGATCCGTTTGCATCCATTTTCCGTGCGGTATGAACACGGTTGCGGTCCGGATCCGTTTGAGATAACAAGCTGTATAAAAATACCTGGGGTCTGGGAGGTCAGCAGAAGCTCTGGGGTCATTGTAGGGCCTCACCTCCTCGTTATCAGACATATCAGACATGTTGCTGCCAAAGAGCTCCAGCATTTAATCGCTGCTGCTCCACTCTGTGAACGCTGGGCCCATGTGTCCCCATCCAAAATGGCCGCTATAGCATAGAAAAAGCATAGGAAGTGGGGTAGAACGTCCGTTTTTTTACAGCCAGTGTGTTGTGCGCTCTCCGGTTCTCATTGGTTTGTATTGGCCAGATGCAACAGTCCGGCTCCGCTCCGGATACGTCTGCCAGAGGAGCCGGACCAAAAAATAGCGCATGTTGGATCTTACGCCGGAGTCCGGATCCGGTCCGGCCCGGACGGAACGGACGCATGTGAACGGACGCATAGACTTTCATTGCTATGCCGTGCGTCCGTTTCGTCCGTTCCGCATGCGGTCCGGCTCCGGCACGGCGATTCCGGACGGCGACCGCCAATGTGAACCGGGCCTTACCCCTCCTGAGGTATGTACCCCCCAGAGTTTTTCTTTACAGAGTCTCTTTAAAGAGGAACTCCAGCCTAAACAAACATACTGTCATTAAGTTACATTAGTTATGTTAATTAAAATAGATAGGTAATATAATCTCTTACCCACCCTGTGTTAAAAGAACAGGCAAATGTTTGATTTCATGAGGGCAGCCATCTTTTTGGTTGAAAGGAGGTGACAGGGTGCATGAGACACAGTTCCAACTGTCCTGTGTCCTAAGCACCTCTCCCAGTTGCTAGGCAACGTGAACAACAACATAGGAAATCCCATCATGCTCTGTACAGCATCAGGGAAAAAAAGCCCAGGCTTTTTTTCTTTGATGGGTGGAGCTTAGATAAAAATGCAGCTAAAAATTATGCTTTGGTAGGACAAACAAAGTTCTGATGCTGTGAAACGGTTAAAGAAACACCAAGCCTTTTCAGTTCTGCTGAGTAGCTTTTTACTCCGGAGGTTCACTTTAAGTATATTGCATTATTGATCAGAGCCCAACTTTTGAACACATTTTTACCACACTTATGTAGAAGTATACCAACAGAAAGAATCCTTAATAGGATGCCATTTGCATTTCGTGACTGAGGAAAAAAACAAAATGAAACAGGTGAAAAGTCCCGCCCCTTCAGGTCTCCACGTTCAATTCTCTTATTTAATTTACTCATAAATGCTTATAGGAAAAAAAGAGACATGGAAATGAGTATTGCCGTATGCCTTGTTTATTGGCACACAGCAGCATTGTATGGCTTTCATTCCTTCCTGATGTACATGAGACCTGAGTAAATAGTGATACATATCTGGACTGTTTATTATCAGAAAACTTCAACTTTTAGTTCCCCTACTTACAAACAACTTGAGTTACAAACTCATCCTATATACAAACACAGCTGTCCTCAGTACAAAATGTTTTTTTGTTTTTTTTTTGTTACATGTTTGTGTATTGTATAAACTGTTAAAAACACATGGAAAGCAACCCAAAGAAACATGGTTTATGCTGTATGTCCAAACTCAGAAATTTCCGAAAGTAAATCTTTTATCTGCAATTCTGCACGTGCCAGTACTCAACTTTAACCAATTTGACTTAGGCCGGTTTTACATTTGAGCAGTGCTGCTCGGATACCCCTTTTCAAAATCTGGATTGAATTCGGATCCGGATACCCAGATATCCGATCCGAATCGGATATCCGAGTTTGACATTTTGGAATCCGAATTGGATATCCGAACCCAGTATCCCAGATATCCGGGTAGAAAATCGGAAGTTGGCTTTAATTTGCTTGCAAAACATTTTTTAGGGTAAATGAGGCATGTAGCATCATGTTTTTTTTAAAGGGAAACACTTATTGATGATGTGGGGACTTAAATATCCTCTCTTTCTCTCTAGGCCTGAATGTCTTCGAAAGGGATTTTTGCCATTGAAGGTGATTTTGGCATATGCTCGGATATCTGAACTAACTATCCGCCCGGATTTCGGATTTCAGATAGGAAATCCGAGTTTACTCGGATAGTCTATTCTGATTTTAAAAAATATCCAAATTGCTATTCAAATTTCGGATAGTGGAAAAAGTTTGGATTATCTGGGTAGTTCGGATACCCGAATATTGGATGAGCACCACTGCATTTGAGGCGAGCGCTGTGTGCAGGTGTGAACCCGTCGGCGCCCGTACAGTTTGGCCATGCTCCTACACAGAGGATCAAGGCTACCATTAGGGCAAGGGGGGCAATTGCCCCTAGCCCCAGAGCCCAGGGCCCCCCCCCCTTCCCAAGCCTGTCCCCCAAGCGCAGATTTATGCGAACGGAAGCGACAGTAAAACTCACGTGTCAGCACCGTTGGAAACTTCTCCTCGTCGCACAAATCCATGTCTCCTCTCTCCTGCCCCCTAGTGGTGCCTCTCATCATTACTGCGCCAGTAGAGGAGTTGGCGAGGAGATACAAAACTATGTGATGGGGAGAAGACTTGCTGAAGTTCCCGGCGGCGCTGACTGATGAGTTTGCTTTCACTTTCGCTCTGCATATGGGAAGGGGGGGGTGGAGGCTAAGTAAAACGCGGAACATCTGGCTATCTATACTGGGGGGACTACCTAATACTGGGGGGTACAATTGCTACTTGATACATGAGTGGGGGAGCTACCTAATCCTGGGTGGGCACACCTGGCTATCAATACTTGGGGGCAGGCCTATCTAATCCTGGGGGACACATCTGGCTATCTATATTGGGGGGAGGGGATACCTAATCCTTGGGAGCACATCTGGCTATCTATACAGTGAAGGGCTTCCTAACCCTGGGGGCAGATCTGGCTATCTATACTCGGGGGAACTACCTATGGCCGCATAGTGATGGAAGCGGTCAGAGGGGTGCTCAGGAGGGCCCCCGAGTTAGTTTTGCCCCACTGGATCTAGAACTGGCCCTGCAGAGGATAGCGCAACCATAAAGATAAGAAGAGTCCCAGCCAGCAGTGGAGGAGTCATGAGGGATCCCAGGTGACCATACACTTATTGATTTTCCCCCAGCAGATTCGATCACTGTTATCAAATCTTCTGGGGACTGATGCCCCAACATGGCCGCTCGATCGTAGTTTTGATTGATTTGCAGCCAAAATCGACTGATCGCTGCAGTCAGCGAGATCTTGCTCAAAAGAGGGTGGTCGGGTGCATGATGGTAGCAGTAGATGAGGGAGACTTGGGGAGGCGGGGCCTACAAATCAGCGCTGCAGTACCGCGGCGGAGTTGGCGGTAGTTTTCTTTATAGATTTCTAGGTTAAATCTATTAAAAACAATCTATTTGCAGTGTGTGGCAGTAATAGATCCCTCTCTGATTGAATCTGTTGGTCGAATCTGGTGGGCATCTGTCAGTGTTTAGGCACCATTTTAAACAACCTCCCAGAACAGGACCTTCTGGACGTTTGTAAGTAGGAGACCGTCTGTATCTGAAAATTTGAACCTATAAATGGTCCTTTGGAAAGAAGGCTGTATAAAAATATTCCCCAAAAAGACTCCTTAGTGTTCCTGAATATGATTGGTTGTTACAAGATGTCCTATTTACATAATCCCACGGTGTTTATTTCTTATTGGCTCGAGGTCTTATCCTGCAGATGACTCCATCTTTGGGCCGGAGTGTTCCTGTATCGACTATGTCAAAGCTCTGTCCTTCCACCAGCTCAAATTCAAACCTCTGCAGGATTTTGGTCATGATCACCTTTGCCTCCATCTGCAAAATAAGGTAGATGATTACAGCAACATTAGTGTAATAGTAGCATACACATGTAACTGAGCACAGTATGGAAGGCTCTTGTTATCTGCACTAACAATCATTACTTTCATGGGTAGGGATGAGCTCTACAATTTGTAATCCAAATACCAAATTAAATAGAGGCTTTAACCCTTCAGCAGCCAGCTGACAGGCAACGGGTATTGATTAAAATGAAATAAATATGGCAGCCTCCGTATACCTCTTACTTCAGTTCCCAAACGCACCAGCCATCATACAAAAGGTAGATTGCAAAGCTGAGATATTACCTGTGAAAACACTTGTCCGATACAGGTTCGGGGTCCCAGGGAAAATGGAAAGTATGTGAAGTGTGGCCTAAATAAAATACATTAAATTAATACCCAATATCAGAGATGACATATTTAGCAGGAAATGTATTGTCACTGGTGCAAAGAGAACAGGCTAGTGCTCAATACTGTGAAAACTGATGAACTGATCATTGACTTCAGGAAGTTTGCCCACACCCCTCCTTCAATTTACATCAATGGCACTGAGGTGGCTACAGTACCCTACGCCCGCCTCCTGGGCACGACCATCTCCAGCGAGCTCAGCTGGTGGCACGACATCACGGCCACCCAACGGAAAGCCCAACAGAGACTATTCTTCCTCCGGCAACTGAGGAAGTTCGGCATGGCCCAAGAGATTCTGACGAGCTTCTATACCGTATTCCCTACTGGGACAGACCCCTAGCGTACTAAAAACATAACCTTTATTACAAACAATTAAACTATATAGAAATAGTGAGTAGCACGTGTAATATTTGACAACAAATAGACTAGGGTTGTCCTGTTAATACCGGGCAGCCCAATGTGTGTATTTTAGAATAAACATAGGAGTCATTTGAGGTTCCTCACAGATCAAAAATGGCTCCATACACACATCAATCCACAGTACAGGGGACATACATTGCACTAGCTACATATACCCAACATTTTCAGCGAACGCTTTCCTCAGGAGTGAATTACATAAACAGTGCAGAAACCAAAACAAAAAAAACCCCACCAAACATATAAGCATACTGTCAAAGTTTACAGCCCCTGTTAGAGCTTCTATACTGCCACCATTAAAGAGGAACTCCAGTGAAAATAATGTAATACAAAAAGTGCTTCATTTTCACAATAATTATGTATATATGATTTAGTCAGTGTTTTGTAAAATGTTTTAAATCCCTGATTTACATTCTGACATTTATCACATGGTGACATTTTTACTGCTAGCAGGTGATGTAGCTGCTGCTTGCTTTTTTGGCAGTTGGAAACAGCGGTAAACAGCTATTTCCCACAATGCAACAAGGTTCACAGACAGGAAACTGCCACGACCATGGTCCTCAGAGTTTCTTGTGGTAGGTGTTTCATGCATCATGGAAAGTGATGCATCATGGGAAACAGCAGTTACTCCCTAAGGCCTGGAACCCACTACAAAACGCTATCACTAATCGCAATCACTAGCGTTTTGTATGAGCGGTTTGTAAGCGATTTCATGAGCGTTTTCAGTAGCGATTTTAAAAAGTGTATTCAATTTGCCAGCGGTTGTGTAGCGATTAGCGTTTTTAAATCTGATTGGTCCTTTCAATCAATTTTAATTTTGTTACAGTGTGCAGTAACTTTAAAACACTAGCAAAATCGCTCTGTGCAGGTTTTGATGAGCGATTAGGCCAGCGTTTATATACTTTACATTGCAGAAACACTAACACTAAACGTGAAAAATGCTGCATGTCCTGCGTTTTGCGATTTGGCAATTGCTCCAGTGGAATTTGGTCCATCCATTAACATCAGCTGAGCGTTTAGGGAAATCGCTAGCGGTTTGAATCGCTCCCTAAACGCTCAGAAAATCTCTCTAGTGGGTTCCAGCCCTAAAGCTGAATTATCACAAATCTCTTCTGTTTTAAGAAGGCAAAACTATTTTCATATGGTCAGCTATGACCAAATCAAGAGCTGCAGCCCAGTAATGGAAGGTTTTTAACACACCCATATTAAGCCAACTTAGCTGAATAGAATGTAACATAAATTAGTAATCGACTTACTTCTTGGAATCGGGACCAAATCGCTCCGGATCGAAGGTACAGGGGTCTTTGTAAAACTGCTCCATCCGTCCAAAGACATAAGAATTAAACTGCAGAGAAGGCAAGAGACACAAATGAGGTCACAGGATTCAGTCCCAAAGATGACAATTATGCTTAAAGCAGACCCAAACCAAACATTTTTTTAATTCAAAATATTTAGTTGCACCACTCTGACGCATACAAAGATAAATAAACACTCCTTCGAGCCTATGAGCATTTCAGTGCATGCTTTTCACCCTTCTCTTGTCATAACTAGGGTTATACAGGTGGCAACTATTACTTCTGAGCTTAGTAGGAGGTTGTAGATCATGGGTGTGTTTGTCATCAGCTGCCCTCCCTCACAGGGGCGTGGTCTATGTGAAATCTCACACTAGCTGAGATCACCTCCCCTGTGACATCATCAGTAGCAGCCTGTGTTTTGTTTTTGTTTTTTATCTCCTCCACCAGTTTGCCGGAAAAATCCCGGCAATATGAAAGGAAGGGAGGGGTTCCTCCAATAAATGTAAAATATTTTATATTTGTCATCATGCAGCTGAAAAAAGGCTGCTATTTATTATTATAAGTTAGAAAATAGATTATATTTCTGAAATCTTGTATTTTTAATTTGGGTCCACTTTAAAGGTCCGTTTACACGCTATACAAAGTCACCGCAAACAAATGACCAATGTGGCAGAAACGACTTTACTAACGACAAACGATGAGTCTTTCCAATTATGTTGTCTGCACACAGGTATTGCAAATAACCAACTCATTAAAGGACAACTCCAGCGAAAAAAGTTTTTCCTATTGTAACTGTAAGCTTCTCAAAAACTACAAGGCTTTTTTGAACCCCCCTCCTCCTTATTCCCACTGTTCTTCTCAACATACACAGCAAATGTGGTGATTCTAGCATGCAGAGATGCTCGGATGTGCCTCATCCACGAATTCGGCAATCCGTGTGGTTGCAAAAAAAAAAATCCGCATTCGGCCCCGCCACATGCGGATTTTCGTCCGCGTCCACGCAACCACGCGGATTTTCTGCCGTGAATGGCGTAATCACGCGTGGATTCCCGCCCGGAGGCGGATTTTCTTTTAACGTTAATAACAAAGCCCCCATACATGCTACAATCCCCCAAATTGCATGGATTATCGAGGTGATAAGGGGCAACATAACTTCAACATAAAAAATTCCAAATTTTTTTTTATTTCTAGAGAAAATGGATTTTAAAGTGAAATCAACACTTTAAATGGGGCTATTAATTGGTAATAAGTGGTTTTAAAAAGGGATATACGCGTTAAGCAGTCAAAGAGGTGAAGGCGAGTTCCAATGGCACTTGGCGGCGAAGGTACCGCTGGAGGTAGAGTGACCAGACGTCCCGGATTGCCCGGGACGCGTCCCGGATTCGGGGTCCGCTGTCCCAGGCAGCATGAGGTCCCGGGAAACATCCCGCTTTCAGCAGCGGGACGTCCTGGCCTCGGGACTCTGGCCACTCTCTCCGCATGAACTGGCAGCGGCGTCTATAGACGCCGTGCCAGTTCATTGCCTGCAGCCCCGCTCCAGCCTCCTCTTCCGGTGTCTGCTCCGACACCGGCAGGCGAGCAGGGCTACGGCAAGATGGCTGCCGAAGCCCTGTACCGGAGACTATGTGTCTCCAGTACAGGGCTTCGGGCGCCATCTTGCCGTAGCCCTGTCAGCACGGGAGACTTCAGGAGGAAGGTGGTCCCGGGAGCAGCGCGCCAGAGGCCGGACACTTCTGCCAGGTGAGTAAATGCTTTCTTTTCCAGGTGAACTTTGCCCGCATTGCGTTTCTTGCCTAGTGAAATGTTTGCCCGCATTACTTTTCTTGCCTGGTGAAATGTTTGCCCGCATTGCGTTTCTTGCCTGGTGAAATGTTTGCCCGCATTACGTTTCTTGCCTGGTGAAATGTTTGCCCGCAGTGCGTTTCTTGCCTGGTGAAATGTTTGCCCGCAGTGCGTTTCTTGCCTGGTGAAATGTTTGCCCGCAGTGCGTTTCTTGCCTGGTGAAATGTTTGCCCGCAGTGCGTTTCTTGCCTGGTGAAATGTTTGCCCGCAGTGCGTTTCTTGCCTGGTGAAATGTTTGCCCGCATTGCGTTTCCTTTCTGGTGAAATGTTTGCCCGCATTGCGTTTCCTTTCTGGTGAAATGTTTGCCCGCAGTGCGTTTCTTGCCTGGTGAAATGTTTGCCCGCAGTGCGTTTCTTGCCTGGTGAAATGTTTGCCCGCATTGCGTTTCCTTTCTGGTGAAATGTTTGCCCGCATTGCGTTTCCTTTCTGGTGAAATGTTTGCCCGCAGTGCGTTTCTTGCCTGGTGAAATGTTTGCCCGCAGTGCGTTTCTTGCCTGGTGAAATGTTTGCCCGCAGTGCGTTTCTTGCCTGGTGAAATGTTTGCCCGCAGTGCGTTTCTTGCCTGGTGAAATATTTGCCCGCATTGCGTTTCCTTTCTGGTGAAATGTTTGCCCGCAGTGCGTTTCTTGCCTGGTGAAATGTTTGCCCGCAGTGCGTTTCTTGCCTGGTGAAATGTTTGCCCGCATTGCGTTTCTTGCCTGGTGAAATGTTTGCCCGCATTGCGTTTCTTTTCTGGTGAAATGTTTGCCCGCATTGCGTTTATTTTGTACTGACATGTTGCCCGCATTGCGTTTATTTTGTACTGACATGTTTGCCCGCATTGCGTTTATTTTGTACTGACATGTTTGCCCGCATTGCGTTTATTTTGTACTGACATGTTTGCCCGCATTGCGTTTATTTTATACTGACATGTTTGCCCGCATTGCATTTATTTTATACTGACATGTTTGCCCGCATTGTATTTATTTTATACTGACATGTTGCCCGCATTGCGGTTATTTTGTGCTGACATGTTGCCTATTGCGTATATTTTCTGGTGTCCGGGGTAACTGTTACTGCATTTATTATTTAATGGTCATAGATGGCTATGTTTGCTGCTTTGTGGTTACGGTATACTATTAGCATCACACAGTTTCTGCACACCCATGATGCAAAGTCTCGTTTGTCCACATCATGGCGTAAACACTGCTTTCTTATGCCTCACTGTTACATCATTACGTTAGCTCCGCCCATACAATGTCATGGCCACGCCCCCGGTTTTCGGCGCTGCGCGCTCCTCAGTCCTCCCCACTTCCCCCCCCCCCCCCCACGCCCCCCTCCCCGTCCCAGGTTGGACCCACAAAAATCTGGTCGCTCTACTGGAGGAGGATGAGTGGCTGACGCCAAAAAGGCCCCAGAGAGGTTTTTGTAATTTTTTTTTGTTTTTTTTGCAGCAATTAGCAATGACATCGCAGCAGAGTTGTCAGTGGACACGGGCAGTGTGAACGCAGAGTGCAGTGGTGGTAGCGACTGAGTCAGGAGAAGGACTATGCGGGTAGTAGTAGTAGCAGCACAGCGTCATAGTGCTGGCCATAGTGCTGGCCAAAAAATTAAATGCACCCGGTGACCCGGGCAGTGTGAACGCAGACAGAGTACATTGGTGGAAGCGAGTGAGTCAGGAGGAGGAGGACAACGCCGGCGGTCAATTCAGCAGCACAGAAGGACCATGGCAACATACTGGTGGTAGTAGTAGCAGCACAGCGTCATAGTGCTGGCCAAAAAATTAAATGCACCCGGTGACCCGGGCAGAGATAACGCAGACAGAGTGCATTGGTGGTACCGTGGTAGCGACTGAGTCAGGAGGAGGACAAAGCGGGCGTTCAGTTCAGCAGCAGCAGCACAGAAGGAAGGACCATGGCAACATACTGGTGGTAGTAGTAGCAGCACAGCGTCATAGTGCTGGCCAAAAAATTAAATGCACCCGGTGACCCGGGCAGTGTGAACGCAGAGTGTAGTAGCGACTGAGTCAGGAGAACAAAGCGGGCGGTCAGTTCAGCAGCTCAGAAGGAGGACCATGGCAACTTACTGGTAGTAGTACCATAACACCAAAAAATTAACCAAGGTAGGCACTAGGCAGGTAGTAACTGTCTTTATAAAGGCAGGCATAGTTAACAACAGCACATGCAGCAGCCACTTCATGTCCCCCTGTGTCCGACAATAGGGGCCAGGAACTCACCATCCACCCAAGCCTGGTTGATTTTCAGGAAGGTGAGTTTGTCCACAGAGGCGTGGGAGAGCCGAGAGCGCTTCTCTGTGACCACGCCACCGGCCGCACTAAAGCATCTCTCTGAGAGGACACTGGAAGGAGGGCAGGATAGGAGTTCCAGGGCGTACTGGGAAAGCTCGCTCCAGATGTCCAGTCTCTTGACCCAGTACTCCAAGGGGTCCACGGGGCTGTCGGTGTCATTGAGCCCACTGGATGACCCCCTATATTCAGACACCATGGTGGTCAGTCGTTGCTTGTGCTGGTTGGTGGTGGATGCTGTCGCGGGCACCTCTGTTCTGGGCTGCTGCACTGCATACAGGCTCTTGCTTAGGCTCGTCAGGTCTCCGGGGCGCCAGTTGCTGCTGCTGCTGCTGGTAGTTGTTGTTGTGCTGCTAGTGGCAATGGCAGGCACCTCTTGCTGGCTTGGCAGAGCAGTTACAGTGGGGGTGGAAGGCTGGGGGAATGCTTCCAGTAGTCTGCGCACAAGGGCCTCCTTCAACTCCCTTGTGCGTTGCTCGGTGGTGGATGGCGTCATTAAGTCTCCCAGCTTCCCCTTCAGACGGGGATCAAGCATCAAGGTAATCCAGATGTCCTCCCTTGAACGCATCTGGATCACCCGGGGGTCCCTGCGAAGGCAGCGCAACATGTGCACAGCCATGGGAAACAAGTGGGCCCTGCCAGCAAGATCTTCCTCGTCCTCGCCATTGTCCCATAACGCATGCCTGTCCTCTTCCTGTGCCATGTCGTTGTCCTCCTCAAACCGCCATCCACGTACAACGCCTGCTGCACTCTGCTCCTCCTCCTCCTCCTCATTCAGGTTAGGGACCTCCAACTCTTCCACTACCTGCTGTGAGCCCTCCTCTGAGCTGGACTGTGCTGCCATCTGCTCCTGTTCTTCCAACTGCCTCAGGGCTTCATCCCCACGCTCAATTAAATTGTCCATTGCCTGCTCCAGTAGACAAACCAAGGGCACCCACTGGCACACAGAGGCCCGCTCCTCACTGACCATCTTGGTTGCCTCCAGGAAGGGACTCAGCACCAGGCATACTTGCTGCATCAGTGTCCACTGAGTGGCAGTAATCATGGGGACTTGCTGGTTGCTGGGGACACTTGGGTCTAGCATGTAGGCCCTAAGAGCCAGCCTGTGCTGACACAGCCGCTCCAACATGGCCAGAGTCGAATTCCAGCGAACTGGCATGTCGATGATCATCCGGTGTTGTGGCCTTCCATACTGCTGCTGTAAGGTGGACAAGAGTGCAGAGGCAGTGGCTGACAGGCGGAAAAAGCGTACCACCGCCCGGGCATCCTGCAGCAGCTCGCTCATCCCCTGGTAGGTGCGCAAGAAGCGCTGCACCACAAGATTGAGCACTAGGGCCAAGCAGGGGATGTGCTGGAGGTTTCCCTGCTGCACTGCTGCCACCAGGTTGGCCCCGTTATCGGCTGCCACATACCCCACTTCCAGGCCTCTGGGGGTCAGCCACCTCCGCTCCTGCTTCCTGAGGGCGGCCAGGACGTTGGTGGCCGTAAGCCTCTCCTTCCCCAGGGTCACCAATTTTAAAAGGGCTTGGCAGTGCCGAGGCTTGGCGCTGCTGCTGCCGAGACGGGCTTGCTTTCCAGGTGCAGAGGGAGTGTCGTGACAGGACCATTCTGCATCCCCCCTAATCCCGCGTGGTGGCACCACTAGCTGGGCTGATGCGCTCTTGTCCTCCCTCCCTTCCATCAGTGTCACCCAGTGGGCCGTAAAGGACAGGTAGCGACCTGTCCCAAATCTGCTACTCCACGAGTCCATGGTCACGTGGACCCGCTTGCCCACAGAGTAGTCCAGGGAACGGGCCACGTTTTCCACCGCAAACTTGTGGAGTGCTGGGATCGCGCTCCTGCTGAAATAGTGGCGACTGGGGACTTGCCACTCGGGGATGCCAAATTGTAGCAGCATCCGCATGGCGCTCCCCTCCTGCACCAGGGAGTAGGGAAGCAGCTGTGATGCCATGGCCCGGGCCAGCAAGCCATTTAGTTTGCGGATCCGCCTGTGGCTTGGAGGCAGAGGCTTGGTCAGACCCTGAAAGGTGTCGCTCAGCAGGGTCTGACAACGCTGGGATGCAGGGGAGACAGAGGAGAGAGACGAACACTGGCTGCCAGCCTCAATGTCTGTGTCCTGAGTAGCCGAGGTGGAAGAGCGCTTGCGTGCTACTACTGCTGCTGCTGTGAGGGATTCACGACCCTGAGGGAGGGATGATGCTGCTGCGCTGGTGGGCCATTTTGCTCTCAGGAACCCCTGCCAGCAGTGCCTGCTTCCTCTTAAAGTCCGCATACTCGCGGCAGTGGCGGCTTCTCAGGTGGCCCTGGAGGGATGAGGTACCCATCTTGCTCAGACTTTTCCCACGGCTCAATCTTTTGCTGCATAACCTGCACACCGCATACCTTTTGTCATCAGTACATTCCTCAAAGCAATCCCACACTGGTGACTTTAATTTACTGCGGCCCCCACTAGCAGAGGGTGCAGCGGAACAATGTGTGGTAGTAGTTGCCGGGGGTTGCATGGTGGTGGTGCCGGCTGAAGCAGTGTCCTGTCTACTTCCTCCACGCCCACTGCTGCCGATGCCCCTGCCCCTGCCTGACATATGGCGATATCCTTGCCTAGGCCGAGGTGACTCGTCATCCTGCTCTGCCTCTGACCATTCTTCCACGGACTCAGTAGGCTGCACATAGTTAGGGTCCACAACGTCGTCATCATCAGCAGCATCTTCATAATCCAGCTCTTCCTCTGACTCCACCGCCTCCTCTTCTGTCCCTACATCCCCAGACACAGACCCCTCTTCTTCATCACCAGAACTCAACAATGCTTGTGATTGTGGCCCGATCTCAATCTCTGCCACATCAGTCCCCAGTAAGTCCTGAGCTTTTTGCATCAGCAGGTTCCCAAAAGCCGGACTGAGGGACAGAACGCTGTCATCCTGGGAGGGCTGCTGACCAGTGGGTGCTGGGGTGGATGTCACAACAAGCGTGGGACGTTGGCTGCTGCTGCTGCTGCTTGGAGTGGTGCTCACAGTAGAGGTCTGGGAGGAAGTCATGATGTCCATGAGTACGTCAGGTTCCATTTGCTCAACCACCACACGGGGACCAGAAACTTTAAAATATTTGGACAATGGCGTCCGCTGACTCGGCCCAGGCTTTGCTGCCCCCCCTTTCTGCTGCATCACGACCACGTACAGCTGGGCGTCCTCTCCCTGGACGTGGAGCAGTACCAGAAGTGGCTGAGGCAATTGAACTCCCTTTCCTCTCACCCCGCGAAACCCTGCCAGACATGTTGCTAGTAATGAATCACTGGATGCAGTGGGCACAGTACAAGGTCACTGAAGGATGCACCAGGCACAGTACAACGGCACTGAAGGATGCAGTGGGCACAGTACAAGGTCACTGAAGGATGCAGTGGGCACAGCAGTGGGCACTGGATATACAACTAGGTCACTGAAGGATGCAGTGGGCACAGTACAAGGTCACTGAAGGATGCAGTGGGCACAGCAGTGGGCACTGGATATACAACTAGGTCACTGAAGGATGCAGTGGGCACAGTACAAGGTCACTGAAGGATGCAGTGGGCACAGCAGTGGGCACTGGATATACAACTAGGTCACTGAAGGATGCAGTGGGCACAGCAGTGGGCACAGCAGTGGGCACTGGATATACAACTAGGTCACTGAAGGATGCAGTGGGCACAGTACAAGGTCACTGAAGGATGCAGTGGGCACAGCAGTGGGCACTGGATATACAACTAGGTCACTGAAGGATGCAGTGGGCACAGTACAAGGTCACTGAAGGATGCAGTGGGCACAGCAGTGGGCACTGGATATACAACTAGGTCACTGAAGGATGCAGTGGTCACAGTACAAGGTCACTGAAGGATGCAGTGGTCACAGTACAAGGTCACTGAAGGATGCAGTGGGCACAGCAGTGGGCACTGGATATACAACTAGGTCACTGAAGGATGCAGTGGGCACAGTACAAGGTCACTGAAGGATGCAGTGGGCACAGCAGTGGGTATTGGATATACAACTAGGTCACTGAAGGATGCAGTGGGCACAGTACAAGGTCACTGAAGGATGCAGTGGTCACAGTACAAGGTCACTGAAGGATGCAGTGGGCACAGCAGTGGGCACTGGATATACAACTAGGTCACTGAAGGATGCAGTGGGCACAGTACAAGGTCACTGAAGGATGCAGTGGGCACAGCAGTGGGCACTGGATATACAACTAGGTCACTGAAGGATGCAGTGGGCACAGTACAAGGTCACTGAAGGATGCAGTGGGCACAGTACAAGGTCACTGAAGGATGCAGTGGGCACAGCAGTGGGCACTGGATATACAACTAGGTCACTGAAGGATGCAGTGGGCACAGTACAAGGTCACTGAAGGATGCAGTGGGCACAGCAGTTGGCACTGGATATACAACTAGGTCACTGAAGGATGCAGTGGGCACAGTACAAGGTCACTGAAGGATGCAGTGGGCACAGCAGTGGGCACTGGATATACAACTAGGTCACTGAAGGATGCAGTGGGCACAGTACAAGGTCACTGAAGGATGCAGTGGGCACAGTACAAGGTCACTGAAGGATGCAGTGGGCACAGCAGTGGGCACTGGGTATACAACTAGGTCACTGAAGGATGCAGTGGGCACAGTACAAGGTCACTGAAGGATGCAGTGGGCACTGGATATACAACTAGGTCACTGAAGGATGCAGTGGGCACAGTACAAGGTCACTGAAGGATGCAGTGGGCACAGCAGTGGGCACTGGATATACAACTAGGTCACTGAAGGATGCAGTGGGCACACAAGGATGTCACACTGTGTAATGAGATGCTCATATGCCAGCGAGCGAGCAGTGGGCACGGCACAAGGTCACTGACAGAATGAATGAACAGCGCTGGCAGAGAGTGGCGGCGCCGGCGGTGTGACTGGCTGCCTGCAAATAGTACAAGTGTATAACTGTCACTGGAATATGCAAGTGAACACTGCAGCTGCACTAACCTGCCTGCCTGCACTACACACAGATAATCCCTGTGAAGATATATTGGGGTGCTGATGCTGTTAAGGATAATACAGTAATATATTTTCATTTTCCCATTTTTATATCTGCTGTGGTATGTCAAAAGGTGTAGAGATGCAGGCTAGATTCATGGACTGTTCATGTATTTGTGTGGGTGGGTCACTAGACCTACATTTGCATCTAAAGAGGTCTTCAGTGAATACGACCAGTCACCTTCAATAGGAAAGGAAGCAGCTCATTAAGCCCCTAGCAGTCACTTTTGATCTACTGTCCCAGGGGTGATTGTCTGCCTCTGTCTACAGGCAATCTTTTCATGTATGTGCTAATATACACTTTACCCAAGGAAATAATGTGGAGGAAGCTTTTTGATGTCTGCAGAGTTCAATGGGTGAGATTGTGTCCTGCCAAACTTCAAGAAGCTAAAACAGGAACCCCCTTTGAAGTGCATATCACAAGAAGGATTATGACAAGCGTGATGTCACAAACGGGGAAACTGCATTAGTTCCTGGGGGCTGGACATTAAATGCCCCAGGGGACACTTCGGACTATTTAAGGTGGCCCAAGACAGCCACCGGTGTCTTCTCTCGGAGGTAGCGAATAGCTAGGGAGGATCGCGACTCCTGGTCGAACCGGCGTCCTCCCGTCAAACAACGTTCTAACCTAAGCTGGTAACGTTCTTTTTTCCCCCGTTTATTTTTACGCAAATATCCGTGTGTGTTATCTTTGTAACTTTTATCTTGTAACTATTTTGACTTTGTTTTTTGTAATCTTTTTGTATATATTAAGTTCTGCACTGTTCTATGTTTTTTCTGAAATATTAAATTATTATTTAATAAGTTTGACTTCTGCCGTACTAAACTAACACTCATAGCCTAGAAGAGACTGAAGTGTAACCGTGTATAAGTTCATGCCTAATTGTACGCTTGAGCAACACTACCGTAGGAAATTGTAATTGCATTGTGTGTGGGGGCGTTTGTCATACGTTGGCCTAAGCGCGCAGCTGACCCAACGTACGAACAACGCCAGTGCGAGTAGCTAACAGTATCGTTCGGAACGACTGTTAGTGGGTCTTTGCTTCACGACAGTGTAAGATTGCAACTGTGTGTGTGTGTGGGTGCGTGGCGTTCCCGTATTTGGCCTAAGCGCAAAGCTGACCCAAATACGAAAACGCGGAGTGCGCGCTGAGGACTCGACAGCAGAGTGGAAGTGTCTAGCAACGCTAGTGGTGGCAGTGAGAGGTGTTTTGAGGGGTTCCAGCCTTGTTTGTAGCTTAAATAAGGCTGTTCCCCGCTTAATCTGGTCAAACCCGCAGTCGGGAACCGTATACGCAGGCGTGCCGCGGGCCGGTTCCTGACATATCCCCACTCCCACTACACTGACTACACTGCAGCACTGAACCTGCCTGCACTACACACAGTTAAATAATCACTAGACTCCCACACTCCCACTACACTACACTGACTACAACTAACTACAGCAATCACTCACTGACTAGCTAACTGTGTACAGTATAAGAGCAGTGTTAGCAAAAAAAACGCTTTGTTTTTAACACAATAAATGCACTTGCTCAAACAACAATGGCCTGGAGATAATCCTCTCAGCACCAGTCTAACAAGGACAGAGCTTTTCCATCATGGCCGCCGCTTTATATTCAGGAGGGGAGGGCATAGCTCCCCTCCTGTGATTGGTTGCTAGGGCCTGGCTGGGGCACTCTGATTGGCCTGCAATGTGTCACTTCCGCATAGTTTGACGCATTTCCGCAAACCACGACTTCAGCACCGGGTTTCACGAGCGTGAATGCGGATTTATGTCCGCATTCACGCGAAGCCGAAGTAGATTTTCGTGGTTGAAAATCTATTCACGGCTTAGCGTGTCCGAGGCGGAATGCGTCAAAATGGTCATGAATCCACGCGTAAGCGTGATCACGACCTGGCGGTGAGCACCACTGCTAGCATGTATGATGGCTTTGCTATTAAGCACATTGGGACTCGGCAGTATTGATTCAATGCACTTTTGCCCCGAACTTTGCCGGGGAATTTGCAGAAGTGTGAAGTTTGGAAGATTCACCTGCCTTGCCCTACTTACCACCAGGGTGACATTAGGAGGAACTCGCAGGCCTTCAATCACCATCTCTGTATCCAGGAGCCGTGAGGTGCCAGGGGCTGTGGGGTACAAGCGTAGGGTCTCCTTCAGGATCTGAGAAACGGGAAGTAAATATCGTTAGCAGAGCAGGGACAAGGTCCTCCAGCACCCAAGGCTGAGACACCAAAGTGCGCCCCTCCATCCCTCCCACCTCAGCTGTCACACACGGATTGCTATTAGACTAAGAGGGCCACAGGGCCCACAACATCCCCAACACCTTAATCTCTAGTTATCTGGCCTGCAGTCACTGCTATGTATCCCCTTTTCTTATTTCTTTCTGCTTCATACACAATTAGGAATGACAGCTGAATGAATTGTGCTCCCCCTCCTACACTGCGCCCTGAGGCTGGAGCCTCTCCAGCCTATGCCTCGGCCCGGCCCTGATCGTTAGGGTTGAGGACAGCTTCTGTGAACACTTCTCAACAGGTACGGCAATAGATTTCCACAGCAACAATTATTTCTGAGGGGGTTTAGGCTCCTTGTACTTCTATCTAGAGATCTTCAATAAGATACTAATAAATACGTTTTGCGTGCAGATTTAGGGTAAGCTAACACTGAATCTGTGAAGCGCAATGGATTTCAAAACAAGCAGCTTCTGGTACCGAGCACATTGCAACGTTTACTTCCTCACCTTTCATTTGCAACACAGGTGTAACGTGCAGGTTGTCCGCTAGCACGCGGCTTAGCCCGCATTGCTTACGGTAGAACTCGATGCACTGCAGGTTCCGATGTGAATAAGCCCATTGTGGGTCTCAAGCAGCACGTTGCAGAGAAATTATAACTTATATAATAAGATACCTCAACACACATAATGTGAACGCATCCTTAAAGTGCAACTAAACTCAGCATTTCCTCTTTGTTCTAAAAGATTATTTACACCATAAAATCTACTACCACAAAAAAAAAAAAAAAAACCCTGCCGAAACTGAGCTGTACTGAGCTGAGAAGCAGAAAGAGCTGAGAAGTGATCACTATAGATTTCAAGAGTTTGCTTTCTTAAAACAGAAAGAATTTGCGATAATTGCGATGAGCTTGAGATGTCTCCCAGTGCATCATTGCTGAATATATGCAAATTAACCATTGTTGCCCTTAAAAGCTAAACACACCTCCAGAACTGCTGGAATGCAATGTGTCAGCTTGTTAATTTGTACAGAGTCATAATAATCCAACATGCATACAGACTGTTTTGGATTGTTTGATCCTCATCAGTGCATGGCATGGATTAATTTGGCTCTATGGAGTAGGGCTTGTAACACCGAGAGGTACAGACTAACTAGCAAGCTCATGGTGAACCAGAACTCATTGGAGTGTGTGAGGGGCTACAATGGTCCTAAAAGCCCCCTTACTAAAATACTAAGGAAAACAAGAGTGTTTAGCTTTTAAGGGTAACAATGGTTAATTTGCATATATTCAGCAGTGATGCACTGGGAGACATCTCAAGCTCACTCCAACCTGAATTATCGCAAATACTTTCTGTTTTAAAGGGGAGGTTCAGGGAGGGATAAAAAAAAAAATCCGCATCCACTTACCTGGGGCTTCCTCCAGCCCGTGGCAGGCAGGAGGTGCCCTTGGCGCCGCTCCGCAGGCTCCCGGTGGTCTCCGGTGGCCGACCCGACCTGGCCGGCGGCCAGGTCGGGCTTCTTCTGCGTTCCAAAATGCGCCTCACGGCGCCGTGCTGACGTCATCGGACGTCCTCCGGGCTTTACTGCACAGGCTCAGAACTACTGAGCCTGCGCAGTACAGCCCGGAAGACGCCTTGAGGCGCATTTTGGAACGCAGAAGAAGCACGACCTGGCCGCCGGCCTGGCCAGGTCAGGTCGGCCACCGGAGACCACCGGGAGCCTTCGGAGCGGCGCCGAGGGCACCTCCTGCCTGCCACGGGCTGGAGGAAGCCCCAGGTAAGTGGATGTGAATTTTTATTTTTTTTTATCCTTCCCTGAACCTTCCCTTTAAGAAAGCAAGCACATGTTTTGCTAGATAGATTTCAATATACAAAATACAGCAGCTATGCAATAGAATGCAATGGCAGCTTTTAGAGCAGATAAACTGTACTTTGGAAATCTGTAATTTGTAAACAGACAATATTACTTGTGAACAAAATCAAATATGATAACTGTATGAGCAATAAAAAGCAGGAAAACACATTTTTATTGAATGTTATATCAGAGTTTTTTATCCCCCTTTAATGCAGATTGCTTGCAGGTTGGAACTGGGCCAATCAAATGCATTTCCTGCTGATTTTAATGAGCTGCATAGCTTTTGAATTAAATTTGCATGCAAGACAGAATTACTAGCATCTTGTTGACCACATCTGGCTCTGATTATTCATAACAACAGCAGTCGCAAAAAACGGCCTCCGTGCACGAGTATGGCTGTGCCTGAGCAGTAAGCTGAAGCTGCTTGTCCCCATATATCTCCATGCTACTTCTCACGGCTGCACTCGGGCAGGTGCAGTACGGCCACGTCGTGCTCAAAGAGGACAGCAGCTGTGAGCTAAAAGAGGGTCCTGGCCAGCGCCGATGGGGTCGAGAAGGATGTGGTAAGCCTCTGGTAAGTACCCAACTTTTGTTATTTTATCCTCCTCAGGTTTGCTTTAACCACCCTGGCGTTCTATTAAGATCGCCAGGGTGGCTGCGGGAGGGTTTTTTTTAAATAAAAAAAAAAACTATTTCATGCAGCCAACTGAAAGTTGGCTGCATGAAAGCCCACTAGAGGGCGATCCGGAGGCGTTCTTCTAAACGCCTCCGGCGGCCAAAAGTAACACGGAAGGCCGCAATGAGTGGCCTTCCGTGTTTTGCTTACTTCGTCGCCATGGCGACGAGCGGAGTCCTGACGTCAGCCGCCTCCGATCCAGCCCTTAGCGCTGGCCGGAACTATTTGTTCCGGCTGCGCAGGGCTCAGGCGGCTGGGGGGACCCTCTTTCGCCGCTGCTCGCGGCGGATCGCCGCAGAGCGGCGGCGATCAGGCAGCACACGCGGCTGCCAAAGTGCCGGCTGCGTGTGCTGCTCTTTATTTCATTAAAATCGGCCCAGCAGGGCCTGAGCGGCACCCTCTGGCGGTAATGGACGAGCTGAGCTCGTCCATACCGCTAAGGTGGTTAAGGAATGATTTACATATTCCCAGGGTCGGACTGGGCCACAGTAGTACAGTTTTTTCCCTCGCTGGGCCCTGCCTCCAGGTCTCTGGTGGGCCCCCCTCCTTGTCTGACAGAGCTCCAATTGCTGCCTGCAGCACAAAAATTCTCTTCTCAGTGCTGTAATCACTCATGCTGAGAGCAGTGGCGTAGCTAAGGAGCTGTGGGCCCCGATGCAAATTTTACAATGGGCCCCCCAAGCACTCTATACATAACAATTGATACGACGTACCAAAACCTGCCAATGGCAACTACAGTGTCAGAGGTACAAGAAGGGGATGGGAAATAGCTTGTTAATAATTACCACTGTTCAAAGTATCTATAGAAGTGATTATTATGAGCACAGGACCAATAGAGAGGTAATACTGTAGTTGAGGGAGACCCCTTCGGGGCCCCTTTGGCCCAAGGGCCCCGATGCGGTCGCAACCTCTGCGGTTGCAACCTCTGCAAAATAGGACATTACTTTATATTGAAGGAGGGGACTCTATGCAAAGTTTTGCTGGGCAGCAGTGTCTCTGAATTACAATGCTGCTAAGATCATGTACATTTGGCCCTGTACATAATACATCATGACCACGCCCACCTTCCGGTGCATGGTCACGCCCTTTTTTCACTGCAATCATGGGATGTGTGGGCCCCAGGTTGAAATTTCTTTGGTGGGCTCCCAGTGTCCCAGTCCGACCCTGCATATTCCACTCTCTGTCCGGAAATGATGCATCATAGTTGTCACTCTTGTGGAAGTGCGTACTTGCAAATACCTTGCAATTTAAGAAGGCAAATTTGTACTACAAAAATCTTAAAAAAATAAAAATAATGTAATGGTAAAGATCATTTGAAATTTGACAAGACAGTTCGGTGCTACCTGGGAGAGATACTGTAGTTTGCTCAGATCTTCATAGTCAATGTCTCTCTTGGATCCGACCACTTCATCCACCTCTGCCTGAACTCTGCAAGGTGAAATATGTTACCTTTTCAACTGTACTTGTTCTGCCCATCAAAAACTACAACGTTCACACTGCAAGAGCTTTTTTTCTAAGCACTTGTGATTTGAAACTGTCTTGCTAATGTAATGTGTGTGTTCTCACTTGAGCGATGTAATTTTATAAAAATCACCCACAGCATTGCATTAGCAAGAGCTTTTCAAATCACTAGCGCTTAAAAAACGTTATTGTAAACCAACCCTAAACAGGAGACATCTTAAATAACCTGAAGTGATAAGATATAAGGGCTGCCATAAGCAACTTCAATAGAGTTACATCGTTTGAGATAAGCGCAATACTATTGACTTCAGTTGGCAGAACTCATTGTGCTGTAAATTCTTGGAATGCTTTAAAGGGCAACTGAAGAGAAAGGTATATGGAGGCTGCCATGTTTATTTCCTTTTAAGCAATACCAGTTGCCTGGCAGCCCTGCTGATCCTCTGCCTCTAATACTATTAGCCATAGCCCCAGAACAAGCATGCAGCAGATCAGGTGTTTCAGACTTTAAAGCCAGACCTGACAAGACTAGCTGCATGCTTGTTTCTGGTGTTATTCAGATACTACTGCAGAGAAATAGACCAGCAGGGCTGCCAGACAACTGGTATGGATTAAAAGGTAATAAATATGGCAGCCTCCGTATACCTCTTACTTCAGTTCCCCTTTAAGCTCTATCTACTGAGTAGAAAATAAAGACATTGAAGGCAGAAGTCCTCTGTTGTTGTCTCACACTGCCCCCTAGTGACAAGTGGCCATAAATACACATTACAGCAGTACTAATTAGAAACAGGGAAATGTAACAAATGAGAAATAAAAAAAAAATGTGCTAAAATAAATTGGCCTGGAGCATTTGCAAGCCTCTAAATAAATTGGCTGCTAAAGGGTTAACGAATTTGATAGTCCCGATAGTCCTGCTTAATCATGGCATGATGCTCCTCCTCCTTAGCAATGCCAACCAACATCAGGGGCGCTGCCAGCATATAGGCGAGTCACGCCCCCTCACACTGCCGGGGGCCTCGCTCTGCTGCTGGACTGCTACTGGGGGCATATACCTATCTAACCTATATTGGGGTTTTGGCCACGCCCAATTTTCGCAGCGGTGCACAAATTGTTTGGAGGTATGGCTAGCCATTTTTCCCCGCAGCGCGCTTAGCGCACTGCTTCTTTCATGGATGGGGGGCCTCAACACCAAAACCTTAGCTGCACCCCTGGCCAACATGATTAATAATGTTAGAGGGCGCTTTGCAAAAGGGTGGAAGGGGGTAAAGATGCATGCTGAAAATTGCAACGATTTCAGGAGCAGCATGCTTGTACTGTGTTTACAGTTACAATATGCAATTAGAGTAGGAGGAGAAGCGAGAGGAGAGTAACCGAGGTAAAGAGGTCATCATTGGTGAAAAGCAGCTTGTTGTGCTGTGTGAGGAGTCTGACAGTGAGTGAGGGGGCAGGAGGGCAGCAGTGTTTCACTTGACTTGCACAGAAGACGGGAGGAGGTGACACTGCTGTGCTGACTGAGGTGTAATGGAAGACGGCCGACTGCCACAGACTCGCAGCCAGCCAGCAATTGTGTTGAGCTGCAGCATGTCTTGTCTCAAGTTGTTGCATATGTACCCTTGCTGAGTAAATTTTCGGGTCCTGCGCTATAATTCTAAATCGGGGGTGGTGGTGGGCGCATTCTCATAAGTTTTCTTCAGGCAGCAGAAAGTCTAGAAAAGGCCCTGGCAATAGTAAACACTTGGAAACCGTTTCAAACAAATTACCATCAAATACCACTATTAAATATGTCTGTGTCAAGGGATACTTGACATAGTCTTAACTATACCAAGGGGTACTTGGTGAGTGAAGGCTTTAAAAAAGGAGTACTTACCAATAAAATGTTAAGAAGCACTGCTCTATTATACTCCACCCCTCCCCCCACCTACATCCTTTTTGGGGCGAGCATACTACACTGAGTGAAGAGGACACAGAGAGGCCAAAGAGGTACTCTGGAAACTCTCAGCCTGCCTCTGTCACAGGAGACAGGCGAGAGGGTGCATGACCTGTGTGGATGATTTCAGAGCAGTCAGGATAGGCCAGCTGGGGTTAAGGTGACAAATAGAGGCGGGCAGTAAAACATTTTGCCTCTGTATGTACAGAAGAAAGGATCTGGGACTGAGAGAGGCAACATCTGCCTACCTACCCTCCCTACAATTCCGTGGTGGGCGGTTTTTCCAAAATGGGGTTTTGATAGTACTTTTCATGACAGCAACAGACAGTCCTCTGACAAGGCCAGCTTGGATAGTAGGTACAACGAGGGCAGAAAAAAGGTACCCACAGAGCTGGTATAAGTCGTGGCTGGTTTCAAAAAATGCATACTGATGTTTGTCTTTCATTGTAAGAAAAATCTTGGTGTGTTTAGTGTTAAAGGGACACTTAAGCTAGGAAAAAAAAAGAGTTTTACTCACCTGGGGCTTCTACCAGCCCCCTGCAGCAGTCCTGTGCCCTCGCAGCCACTCACTAATCCTCTGGTCCCCCGCTGCCAGCTAGTTTCGTTTTTGCCGACAGGCCCGCCAGGACTGGCCACGCGTAGCTTTTTACGCATTCCCGACTGTAATTAGCTCTTTCACGGGCCGCAACGCGTACAAAAATACGCGTTGCCGCATATCTATGCGTTCGTAATGCGGCAATGCGTATTTTTGTACGCGTTGCGGCCCGCGAAACCGCTAATTACAGTCGGGAATGCGTAAAAAGCTACACGTGGCCAGTCCTGACGGGCCTGTCGGCAAAAACGTAACTAGCTGGCAGCGGGGGACCAGAGGATTAGTGAGTGGCTGCGAGGGCACAGGACTACTGCAGGGGGCTGGTAGAAGCCCCAGGTGAGTAAAACTCATTTTTTTTTTCTGACTTAAGGTTCACTTTAAAGGGAACCTACACGCAGAAGGATATGGATTTTTCCTTTTGAAATAATACCAGTTGCCTGACTCTCCTGCTGATCCTGTGTCACTAATACTGTTAGCCACAGCTCCTGAACAAGCATGCAGATCAGGTGCTCTGACTGAAGTCAGACTGGATTAGCTGCATGCTTGTTCCAGGTGCATGATTCAGCCACTACAACCAAAGAGATCAGCAGGACTGACGAGCAACTGGTATTGTTTAACCTCCTTAGCGGTATGTCTGACACTGTCGGGCATACCGCTTCCTGGCCCCAGGAGTTCCTCATGTAAAATTAATGTGATCCAATGGCTGAAACCCCTTAAGCTAGCACTAGCCTAGCTAGTACAAGTCCCAGGAACCCCCCGATACATTACCCCCCTGGATCCCGCAATCGCGCAGCCTCCCTGCACAGCTTCGGTCTCTCTATGGGGAGGATCGGGTTTGCGCGTCATGTGACGTCATGTGCGATCCTCCCCATAGTGAGGACCGGAGCTATACGGGGAGGCTGCGCCGATCGCTGGATCCAGGCTGGGTAATGTATACACGGGGGAGCGGCGGCGATCGGGGGGTGCCGGGCATTTATACTAGCTAGCCTAGTATAGGGGTTTTGGCCATTGGATCTCTGGGGGGGGGGGGGAAGGACTGGGGGGCACAAATTGGCAAAACCTCCTGAGCGGCGTAGCGCTCAGGAGGTTAAAAGGAAACATCCATATCCCTCTCAGTTAAGGTCTCCTTCAATAATAGCTGTGGCAGTTTACTTCCAAGAAGGTGTCCCAGTCTTTATATTTGGGGGGAAGGGGCCAATTATGGGTCCTACCCAGATCATGCCAGGGAGCCGTGGTTGAGAAAGCCTGCTCTAGTGAATCCCTGTCACTGTTAAATCTGTCTGAGGAGGAGGAGCAAATAATGGCAGCTTGCTCCACATTACTTGTAAAGCGGCGATGGCCTTGAGTGACTCACCTCTCCAGGACCTCCGGGTGCCGCGCCAGCTCCATCACTGCAAACGACATCTGGTTGGCTGTCGTCTCCTGACCTAGAAATATAATTTATCAGAAAGTCAAATTTCTCAACTGAACAAAGTGCGCTCTCACCTGGGGAAATGCAACGTTTGTTGGACGAGATTTGGAATCATGATTTCAGCACTGAGTTTTTGCCAGGGGCGTCTCTAGGGTCTAAATGGATCTGGGGCACCCTCCCTCCTTCTGTGTTAGGCAGCCAGCCCGCACTTCAGAACACAAGCAGACCCCAGAGACAGTCAGCAGCAGTGTGAAGCTGGCTTGGAGGTGGACCTCTCTGAACCACTTTCCTGCGTTGTTGGACTATATGAATGTGGAGTCTTCGACTTCTTCTCACAGTTTTCTTTTATATTCTTACATAGTTATTTGGGTTGAAAAAAGAGATATATACGTCCATCGAGTTCAACCAGAGAACAAAGTACAACACCAGCCTGCTCCCTCACATATCCCTGTTGATCCAGAGGAAGGCGAAAAAACCCTTACAAGGCATGGTCCAATTAGCCCCAAAAGGGAAAAAAATCCTTTCCGACTCCAAATGGCAATCAGATAAAATCCCTGGATCAACACCACTGGGCATTACCTAGTAATTGTAGCCATGGATGTCTTTCAACGCAAGGAAAGCATCTTTAATGCTATGTACACACCATCCAATTTTGTGTTAGATAGATGGTTCAATAGATAATTGTAGACATGTCCGATCTTAGTCTCGATAGTTTTTCTGATCGACTTCTCATAGAAGTGAATGGGAATAGATAAAAAAAGAAAACAGAATCGAATCAGAAGTCGATCGGAAAATTGAATCGGAAATCGATCGGATGGAAAAATCGACTGAAAAAACGCATTGTGTGTACCCAGCATAAAGTGAACCAGAGATATCAGTGGGAACATTAGAGAAAACACCTACCCTGCTCTGTTTCATTCTTCACTGCCCAGCCTGTTTCTAATCAGCCCCCATAAAATCCCCGACTGAGCATTCAGCCTGGCTTTGCTATGACTCAGCTATAATGATTCCTGAGCAAAGCCAGACTGAATGCTCAGTCTGTGATTTTATCAGGGCTGATTAGAAGCAGGCTGAGCAGTGAAGAATGAAACAGAGAGCAGGGTAGGTGCTTTCTCTAATGTTCCCACTGATATATATGGTAAAATACATGAGGATGCTTCATCTTTGGTTCACTTTAAATGCAGATATAGAATTCGCCATAACTACTTACTGTGGCAATGCATCTTAACCATCCTGGCGGTATGGACGAGCTCGGCTCGTCCATTACCGCCGGAGGCTGCCGCTCAGGCCCTGCTGGGCCGATTCGGATGAAATAAAAAGCAGCACACGCAGTCGGCACTTTGCCAGCCGCGAGTGCTACCCGATCGCCGCCGCAGCGCGGCGATTCGCCGCGTGCAGCGGCGAAAGAGGGTCCCCCCAGACGCCCGAGCCCAGCGTAGCCGGAACAAACAGTTCCGGCCAGCGCTAAGGGCTGGATCGGAGGCGGCTGATGTCCATGACGTCACTCCGCTCGTCGCCATGGCGACGAGGTAAGCAAAACAAGGAAGGCTGCTCATTGCGGCCTTCCTTGTTTATTCTGGTCCCCGAAGGCGATCAGAATGACGCTTCCGGAGCGCCCTCTAGTGGGCTTTCATGCAGCCAACTTTCAGTTGGCTGCATGAAACCGGTTTTTTTTTTATTAAAAAAAAACCCTCCCGCAGCCACCCTGGTGATCTTAATAGAACGCCAGGGTGGTTAATCACTCTTACTATAAAGAACCCTTTCCTAAATAAATGGCTAAAACGTTTTTCCTCCATGCGCAGATCATGTCCTCTAGTCCTTTGAGAAGGCCTAGGGACAAAAAGCTCATCCACCAAGCTTTTATATTGCCCTCTGATGTATTTATACATGTTAATTAGGTGTCTTTTCTCTAGACTAAATAAAGCCAGTTTATCTAACCTTTCTTTCTTCTCCATATGGTGCGTGTGGCTACTAGAAGCTTGTTCTACCCTGATGATGCGGTCACGTATGGATATTCTGAGCTCTGCATCATTAGGTCGGGACAAGCCTCTAGTATGGGCAGCGCGCACCATGCAAGAAAGGAAGAAGAGAGACACTCGTGGATCAGGTATGTCCACCTCCCACCCATCTGCACACTGTAGCTTGCTGTCTTGTCTCTGGGGTCTCACTGACACTATGAAGGAGCAGGAAGCAGACCATTGGGGCACAGTGGCAGAAGTTTGGGGCACTTGCCCCAAACCTTTTGGCCTAACACCACCACTGGTTTTGGCCATGAGGATATTATGGCATTAGAATCAGAATCGCTTTTATTTCGCCAAGCACGACTGGGTCGTGCCCGGAATTGGGCTTGGCACAACGGATACAGGGCGTATACATAGAAAAGTAAGAAACATCAGGACATAGAACATAGTAGACATGATTTCATCGCATAAACATAACCATAGCCATAAACATAACCATAGACCACAATTCTATCACTTCATCACATAAACATAAACAATAACCATAACCATAGACCACCGTTTTCCCTACCAGGTGGGTTACGTGCCTAAAGTCAGCGTGGGGGAGCAGGGGCAGCCTAAGGGGGGAGGGCATGAGCAGAGTTTATCGCGTTCAGCAAATTTACCGCTGAGGGGAAGAAGCTGTTTTTGTGACTCGTGGTCTTTGTCGCAATGGACCGATACCTCCGCCCCACGGAGAGCTGACTGAAAAACTGGTGGCCAGGGTGGGAGGGATCGTTTGCAATCTTCAGTGCTCTGGAACGTAGTCTGGTCTTATAGAGGGAGTCCAGGGCAGGAAGTTGGTTCCCGATGATCCTTTCCGCTGACCTGATGACCCTCTTTAGTTTGCGTCTGTCGCTATCGGTGGAGCCAGCATACCAGACAAGGATAGAGGAGCAGAGGACAGATTCAATGGTTGCGGTGTAGAAGCTCCTCAGGAGTTTTTGGGACATGCCGAACTTCCTCAGTTGGCGGAGGAAGTAGAGCCTCTGCTGGGCTTTCCTCTGGATAGAGACAGTGTTAGTCTTCCACTTCAGGGTATTGGAGATGGTGGTGCCCAGGAGGCGTACACAGGGCACTCTTTCCACCACCATCCCTCCAGTGTGCAGTGGAGGCGGGGTGGAGGCATGCTTCCTAAAGTCAATGACAATCTCAACGGTTTTTGAATTGTTGAGGACCAGCTTGTTCTCCCTGCACCAGTGGCAAATCCTGTCAACCTGCTGGCGGTATTCCTGCTCATCATTGTTGGAAATCAGGCCGACTATGGTGGTGTCATCTGCAAATTTTATTACCTTGACAGAGTTTGCCGAGGATCTGCAATTGTTCGTGTACAGGGAGAACAGGTATGGTGACAGGACGCAGCCTTGTGGGGCCCCTGTGTTGGTGATCTTTGGTTGCGAGGAGGTGGAGTCCATCTTGACAACCTGAGATCTTGGGGGCAGGGTCGGACTGGGACACTGGGGGCCCACCAAAGAAATTTCAACCTGGGGCCCACACATCCCATGATTGCGGTGAGAAAAGGGCGTGACCATGCACCGGAAGGTGGGCGTGGTCATGATGTATTATGGACAGGACAGGTGTACATGATCTTAGCAGCATTGTAATTCAGAGACACTGCTGCCCAGCAAAACTTTGCATACAGTCCCCTCCTTCAATATAAAGTAATGTCCTACTTTGCAGAGGTTGCGACCGCATCAGGGCCCTTGGGCCAAAGGGGCCCCGAAGGGCCCTCCCTCAACTACAGTATTACCTCTCTATTGGTCCTGTGCTCATAATAATCACTTCTATAGATACTTTGAACAGTGGTAATCATTAAAAAGCTGTTCCCCATCCCCTTCTTGAACCTCTGACACTGTAGTTGCCATTGGCAGGTTTTGGTGCGTCGTATCAATTGTTATGTATAGAGTGCTTGGGGGGCCCATTGTAAAATTAGCATCGAGGCCCACAGCTCCTTAGTTACGCCACTGCTCTCAGTATGAGTGATTACAGCACTGAGAAGAGAATTTTTGTGCTGCAGGCAGCAATTGGAGCTCTGTCAGACAAGGAGGGGGGGCCCACCAGAGACCTGGAAAAAAACTGTACTACTGTGGCCCAGTCCGACCCTGCTTGGGGGTGACTAGAGGCCGTACCCACCTCAGAAACATCTAAGGGAGCAGCAACTGCTCACCAAGCTATACATGAGACAGTTGTTTACCACCCAGCAACAGCCTACCCCATCTGCCCATGTGCGTGGCCCCATTTGGTTGCATGTACAGAAAGTGAGTGAGTCCCCGGTGGCTGGCATCTTCATTCTCCATCATGTCATAAGTGAGTTCAGGTACACTTTAAGAATGGTCTTATTTCCTAATGTCTAACTATCTATGGAATCTTCTATTCCAGAGTGGGTGTAGACTAGCAGCCTCCATCCTCATTTTAAGCTCCTCAGGGGTGGGGCTTCATGTGCTAAAATTATACCACAACGTGTAGTAATGTTGACATGGTTTGTTATTTTTATATAGAATCCATTCAGTGGCGTAGCAATAGTGGTTGCAAAGGTTGCAACGACACCGGGGCCCTTCGGCCAGAGAGGCCCTGAAGGGCCCTCCCTCAACCACACTATTCGCTCTTCATTGGACATGTGCTGGTAATAATCAATTTTACAGATGCGTTAAATAGTAGTAATCATTAACAAACTGTTTCCCATCCCCTTCTGACACTGTAGTTGTCCTTGGCAGGTTTTGGTACTCCGTATCAGTTATTATGTAGATTGCTTGGGGGCCCCAGTGCAAAACTTGCACTGGGGCCCATAGCTCTTTAGCTACGCCACTGAATCCATTCACTCATAACAAAAACGACCCTTTTGCAAAGAACCCAGTGGGTGGGACCATCCACTAGTGTTGCTTATAGGGTGACCCCTTGCCATGAGTTCCTGATGTAACTGTGTTAGCAAGGCTTGGTGTACAGAGGCGCCAGAGTAGAATAAAAACGTTTAAAAACCGTCTAAAAGAGGGGGATGTTCAGGTGGACTTACCTCCCTCAAAAATATAAAACTCAATTGAGTCACAATATATCAATACAAAAATGTGACAGAGGCGCTCACTTCTGCATCTAGACCCATTGAGTTATACTCCTCTTTGCCTGATGAAGCAGGACCACACCTGCGAAACGTGTTGCACTAAGTGGAGTTCAATAAAATATTTTTGTATTGATATATTGTGACTCAATTGAGTTTTATATTTTTGAGGGAGGTAAGTCCACCTGAACATCTCCCTCTTTTAGACGTTTTTTTAAACATTTTTATTCTACTTTGGCGCCTCTGTACACCAAGCCTTGCTGAAATCTTGATTCCACCCACGGTGGAGGGGTGCTACCCGGTTTCCTATCTACAGAGAGCGACATCTTAAAAACCTGAGTGGGGTCAGGTTCTAATACTCCCCACCTGCGCTTGAAGTGGTTGATCTATGGGTAACCCATGTTTGTGAGTATAGCTAAGATTTTTTGCTTTAAACCACAACCAACTTAATAATACTACACCATATCGGGCTCTCGATTTCTCTTTGTTCTTCCAAGCATAACTGTGTTAGGTTGTCTTTTCCTTCTTAGAGATGGGGGTATAAATCCTGTTAATTGTGCCGCTAGTATCAAATCAACTCTTTACTTACCAGCGATGAAGAAAGTTATGAAATTATCCAACAGAATTTCCATGTCACATGTCTCCTCCAAGGCTGCGAAGAGAAAAGTTTAATGGTCAGGAAAGAATCACAAGCAGACAAATTAACGTATTAAAGTCTAAGTATAGTAAGTAAAGTATCCCTAGACTCAGGAAAACTTTTGCAAACAAAAGTTATGGGTGAGTTCCAAACACAAACAAACCTTTGTTTACATATTCGGGCAGCATGGTGGCGTAGTGGTTAGTTTGGATATAGTTGGGAGTATTGAGCTTTTTACAAAGGGAAAAAAAGCAGAAAACCGTAAGTCCTTTTTGGGGTCGTCCACTTCACCCCTCCGTAAGCTTGAGGTATATAGAAAGGATTTTTTTAAAAAAAACTCGTACAAAAATCTTCAGAATACAAAAATATCAAAAGACTTTATTGACACAAATTTCCAAAAAGTTCCGTTAAAATTCTCTGTGAGAAATTCCTTGCAGGTACTTCAAAATGCGAAATGTAAAGCACAGACATATACTTCACTCATGAACTTAATGCAAATCGAAAAGGTCTGACATGCTGCAAGTATGGGAGTGCACTCCCATACTTGCAGCATGTCAGACCTTTTCGATATTATGACAGCCATTGGGGTTGTGTAAACTACATCTGGTCGGTTCAGATGTTCTCCTTGCCTTTCCTTTTTTGGTATTCCAATCGTGCAATGCATACAGGGCCAACAGACAAAACTTTCTGCAACTCGGCCTGATGAAGGGTCCTGCTGGGCCCGAAACGAGCGTGTCATTGCCTCTTTTTATATTTGCATTAAGTTCATGAGTGAAGTATATGTCTGTGCTTTACATTTCGCATTTTGAAGTACCTGCAAGGAATTTCTCACAGAGAATTTTAACGGAACTTTTTGGAAATTTGTGTCAATAAAGTCTTTTGATATTTTTGTATTCTGAAGATTTTTTTTTTAAAATCCTTTCTATATACCTCAGGCGTAGTGGTTAGTGCAGTCGCCTTGCAGTGTTGGATTCTGGGTTCAAATCCCAGCCAGGTCAACATATTATTATTATTATTATTTTTTATTTATATAGCGCCAACATCTTCCGTAGCGCTGTACATAGTACAAACAAATAATGGGGAACAAATATACATAAGAAATACAAGACACTGTACAGTCATGACATTGAATAGAATAAATACAGATACATACATAGTTGATATGTAGTTGGTACATATACATATGTTAAAATTACAGCAGTATGAGAAACACTAGGAGGAGGTCCCTGCCCGTGCGAGCTTACAATCTAGAGGGTAGTGGGGAGGAAACAAAGGGGAAGGAAACACCAGGATTAGTGGGTGAGCCAGTGTGCCTTCAGTGCTGCCTATAGCAAATTATAGGCTTGTCTGAACAGGTGTGTTTTCAGAGTACGTTTGAAGGTTTCCAGACTCGTGGCATGGCGAACCGGCTGAGGGAGAGAGTTCCAAAGGAGAGGGACCGCCCGTGAGAAGTCTTGGATGCGAGAGTGAGAGGTGGTGACTAGGCTGGAGGACAAAAGGGTCTCCTGTGAGGAACGGAGGAGCCGAGCGGGGAGGTATCTGGAGATTAAAGAGGAAATGTATGGAGGCGACAGCTTGTGTAGAGCTTTGTATGCAAGTGTGAGAAGTTTAAACTGGATCCTTTGGGCAACTGGTAACCAATGGAGGGATTGGCAGAGAGGGGCTGCCTCAGAGGATCTAGAAGAGAGGTGGATGAGACGGGCCGCAGAGTTTAGTAGGGATTGGAGGGGTGCCAGTCTGCTTTTTGGTAGACCACAGAGTAGGGTGTTGCAGTAGTCAAGACGGGAGACGATTAGGGCATGCACAAGCATTTTAGTTGCTTCTTGTGAAAGGAAGGGACATATGCAAGGAGTTTGGATGTTCTCCCTATATCTGCATGAGTTTCCTCCAGGCAGTCTGGTTTCTTCCCATATCCCAAAAATAAGTTAATTGGCTTTCCCCTAAAAAGTGGCTCCAGACTTAGATACATATACTACATGACACCATGATACATACATAGAAATATGACTATGGCAGGGATTAGATTGTGAGCCCCTCTGAGGGACAGTTAAGTGACAAGGCAGTGAACCCTGTACAGCGTTGCGGAAGATGTTGTCACTATATACAGTAAATAATAATATTTCACGCTGTTTTTGGAAGATAATGGCATTTTTTACTGTTGACTTTTATTATAAGAATATTTCAAACAAGAGGTCAGCGCTCACAGTTTAACCCCCAACCCTCTATCACCTGTTCGCCTCCTCTTAAGAGTAAAAAATGTGTGTCACAAGAGGTAGCGCTCACGGTATGCGATCAACCCACCCTGATAAATTAGGGACTCGACAGAATACCCTTACATGCAAACCAGGATTAAGAACATTACAACCATAAAAATTACAATCCTCTCAAATGCAAAAAAAACCAATTAAGTCCTCTTAGGTCTCAGTAGATATCATTAATGTCCAATATATTCCTTGATATGCTAAAAAACTGGACCATATGAATATGATCCTATGCAGTTGAAAGTCCAAGTTTTCAGGACCTAAAATCTACTAAGCTTATATTAGACATTAAACCAGGCTAGAATCAACATATAGGTCTAGTGAACGACAGTCTTCACATATAAATCCCTCAGGACCATATGGGTGTGCTCCTATGCGATTGAAAGTCCAAGTTTCCAGGACCTAAAATCTACTCAGCTTAAATTAAACATTAAAACAGGCTAGAATCAACATATAAATCGAGTGAAAAACAGTCTTCGCATAAATTCCCTCAGGAGCGGCAGTCATTGGCTTCCAGCAGTATCAAAACAGGTCACCTCCACCAGCACCCTTTGTGTGCCACTCACCCCTGTCCTAGACCAACCAATGGTCTATATGAGCCTTGGGACCGTTCCCGGGTCGTCCCCCACCACTCCAGCAACACAGTGTCCACCAATAGATGATAGATGATAATCTTCATATGATGAGTACCTCAGTAAGAAAAAGCTCCCATAGCATAATACTGTTAAAAACTATTTATTTATAAAAAGCAATTGCACTCACATGGTCTTCAGTTAAAATCAGCGTTTGAGTAATTTATAACACGGGCTCTCCCCCGTATGGTGGCCAGGCTGGCAGGCTTCTATCAGTGTTCCCCCTCCGTTTCCGCCGCGCGCACGGAAAAACGCTGGGATGGATACCACATGTGCCTCCTCGCCTCTGCTCACACTCAGGCTAGTTCCCACTTCCACATCAGACTCCGCCCGATCGATTTCGTCACTCAGTGACTCATCAGGGGCATGGAGCCTGATGCCTATCGTGGGATTATATAGGCCAAAACCGGCCCCACTATACACACCCCCCTCCTCACATGCAAACTATCCATACTGCATTATTTCCCTTCCTGCTTCCTCACATGCAAACTATCCAAACTCCATTGCTTCCCTTTCTACTGCCATCTAGAGGTTTCAAGTGGCATAAGCTCCCAAAAAAACTCCATACATAGCCGCATTATCCAGCCTGCAAGTCTGCCGCCATCTAGGGGTTACATTTAACATTGCATCCCACAAACATTCAACATTGAGAAAAAAATTATTACTCATCTATTGACCTATTTTTACACATAACCCATTTCCTTCCTCTGCAAGGTTACCAATTGTATGCATATTAACAATACCCATGTGCGTCCATTCATCCCCGCTCCACCTCCCCATAAATCTCCCTAACTTAATTTTCAATCCTCACCTCCCTAAACTAGGTCCCTCAGATCAATTCGACCCATTAGTTTTACCCACTTCCAGATTTAATTTTGTGGAGCAGGAGTAAATGGACACACATTTACAGATAGGTTATAGTTTCCATGCCCTATACACCCCCCACCATCAGAAATTCCCTCCATGGCTTTTGTATATATGTAAAACCCACATTCCTTACCCAAATACATGGGAGTCCATGTTGGCCATACCAGCCTGGTGCTAGTCCAGGTTTCTGTCGGGATGCATGCACACACATCACACCCCTACTCCCCTAGAAAACATACCAGGTCTATGTCTATATTAAGACCGTCCGGTCTCAAGGTGCCCATCCTATGTATCCATCGGGTCTCCTCCTGTGAGACTCTCTTTACTTTATTACATCCCCTCCAGTTGGGAATAATTTTTTGGAGCCCACAAAAAGATAAATCATTGGGATTACAATCATGGTGGCTCCCAAAATGGGCTGAGACACCATGATTGGGGTATCCCTTTTTGATATTACGCACGTGCTCCCCCATCCTCTCCTTGAGAGTACGGGTAGTCCTACCTACATACTGCCATCCACATTATAAGAGGGGAAGGAATTGAGAGGGGAAGAAATAATGGTTACAATGGATGTATCCTCGCTGTATACTAACATCAAACATGAGTTGGGGTTGGAGGCAGTTGATTTCTTTTTTAGGATGGAAGGAAAAATAAAAGATGATCAGAGAGAGTATTTATTGAGGTTATTTAAATTTGCTTTGGAAAGGAATTACTTCTGGCATGGGGGAAACTTTTATAGCCAGACGAAAGGATGCGCCATGGGGGCGAGCTATGCTCCGAGCCTCGCAAATTTGCTTATGGGAAAGTGGGAACAAACAGTGTTAGGGGAGGGGGGCCCGGTGAGGCTATGGCGAAGATTCATTGATGACCTGTTTTTTGTATGGGGGGGTGGACAGGAACATTTGGAACAATATGTGACTAAACTGAACCAAAATGATTTGGGAATTTCCCTCACCATGCAATATGGTATTGATAAAATCCAGTTTTTAGATCTAGAAATCATGAGAGAGGATAATGTGATGGGGACCAGAACTTATTTCAAAGATACAGACAGGAATGGGTATATATCAACTGATAGCTGCCACCATCCGGCGTGGATTAGAGGGATACCAAGGGGGCAGTTTCTCAGGATGAAGCGGAATTGCTCAAGCATAGGGGAATATTACAGGCAAGCGGAAACCCTCAAAAATAGATTTGTGGAGAAAGGCTATGGGGAAAAACAGTTGGATGAGGAGATTGCGAGAGTAGGGACTCTGAATAGACAGACGCTCCTGGAGGAGAAGCCAGTGAAAAATGGCACGGGTGAGTTTGAACTGGCCTTTATCACGGGATATAACACTCAATATAAACAACTCCAAAATATAATTAAACAACATTGGGGGATCCTGGAAACGGATTTGACACTTAGGAGCCTAATTCCAACCCAACCAAAGTTCATTTATAGGAAAGCCCAGAACCTGAAACAGATTCTGGCACCCAGTTGTGTGGAACCTAAAAAGGTCCCGCGAATGCAGGGGTGGCAGACAGCAGGTTTTTTCCCATGTAGAGGATGTGTAGCTTGTAGGGAGGCCAATGGTGTCAAAACAAACAGTGTGGTATCATTCAGTAATGGAAGGAGGTTCAAAATTCAGGAGTTTATCACCTGCAATGATAGGTTTGTCATATACCTTGCCTGGTGTAAATGTGGATGGCAGTATGTAGGTAGGACTACCCGTACTCTCAAGGAGAGGATGGGGGAGCACGTGCGTAATATCAAAAAGGGATACCCCAATCATGGTGTCTCAGCCCATTTTGGGAGCCACCATGATTGTAATCCCAATGATTTATCTTTTTGTGGGCTCCAAAAAATTATTCCCAACTGGAGGGGATGTAATAAAGTAAAGAGAGTCTCACAGGAGGAGACCCGATGGATACATAGGATGGGCACCTTGAGACCGGACGGTCTTAATATAGACATAGACCTGGTATGTTTTCTAGGGGAGTAGGGGTGTGATGTGTGTGCATGCATCCCGACAGAAACCTGGACTAGCACCAGGCTGGTATGGCCAACATGGACTCCCATGTATTTGGGTAAGGAATGTGGGTTTTACATATATACAAAAGCCATGGAGGGAATTTCTGATGGTGGGGGGTGTATAGGGCATGGAAACTATAACCTATCTGTAAATGTGTGTCCATTTACTCCTGCTCCACAAAATTAAATCTGGAAGTGGGTAAAACTAATGGGTCGAATTGATCTGAGGGACCTAGTTTAGGGAGGTGAGGATTGAAAATTAAGTTAGGGAGATTTATGGGGAGGTGGAGCGGGGATGAATGGACGCACATGGGTATTGTTAATATGCATACAATTGGTAACCTTGCAGAGGAAGGAAATGGGTTATGTGTAAAAATAGGTCAATAGATGAGTAATAATTTTTTTCTCAATGTTGAATGTTTGTGGGATGCAATGTTAAATGTAACCCCTAGATGGCGGCAGACTTGCAGGCTGGATAATGCGGCTATGTATGGAGTTTTTTTGGGAGCTTATGCCACTTGAAACCTCTAGATGGCAGTAGAAAGGGAAGCAATGGAGTTTGGATAGTTTGCATGTGAGGAAGCAGGAAGGGAAATAATGCAGTATGGATAGTTTGCATGTGAGGAGGGGGGTGTGTATAGTGGGGCCGGTTTTGGCCTATATAATCCCACGATAGGCATCAGGCTCCATGCCCCTGATGAGTCACTGAGTGACGAAATCGATCGGGCGGAGTCTGATGTGGAAGTGGGAACTAGCCTGAGTGTGAGCAGAGGCGAGGAGGCACATGTGGTATCCATCCCAGCGTTTTTCCGTGCGCGCGGCGGAAACGGAGGGGGAACACTGATAGAAGCCTGCCAGCCTGGCCACCATACGGGGGAGAGCCCGTGTTATAAATTACTCAAACGCTGATTTTAACTGAAGACCATGTGAGTGCAATTGCTTTTTATAAATAAATAGTTTTTAACAGTATTATGCTATGGGAGCTTTTTCTTACTGAGGTACTCATCATATGAAGATTATCATCTATCATCTATTGGTGGACACTGTGTTGCTGGAGTGGTGGGGGACGACCCGGGAACGGTCCCAAGGCTCATATAGACCATTGGTTGGTCTAGGACAGGGGTGAGTGGCACACAAAGGGTGCTGGTGGAGGTGACCTGTTTTGATACTGCTGGAAGCCAATGACTGCCGCTCCTGAGGGAATTTATGCGAAGACTGTTTTTCACTCGATTTATATGTTGATTCTAGCCTGTTTTAATGTTTAATTTAAGCTGAGTAGATTTTAGGTCCTGGAAACTTGGACTTTCAATCGCATAGGAGCACACCCATATGGTCCTGAGGGATTTATATGTGAAGACTGTCGTTCACTAGACCTATATGTTGATTCTAGCCTGGTTTAATGTCTAATATAAGCTTAGTAGATTTTAGGTCCTGAAAACTTGGACTTTCAACTGCATAGGATCATATTCATATGGTCCAGTTTTTTAGCATATCAAGGAATATATTGGACATTAATGATATCTACTGAGACCTAAGAGGACTTAATTGGTTTTTTTTGCATTTGAGAGGATTGTAATTTTTATGGTTGTAATGTTCTTAATCCTGGTTTGCATGTAAGGGTATTCTGTCGAGTCCCTAATTTATCAGGGTGGGTTGATCGCATACCGTGAGCGCTACCTCTTGTGACACACATTTTATTATAAGAAGCTGTGAATATCAACAGTGCTTGACCTTGCTGGACCCTTTAAGTGTAAACACTTTCACTTGAAGGGACGCTTAGAGGCAGAGATAATCCTTCAGGAAGCGGACCCACAGGAGCTTATTCAGTTGCGCTTTGGAATCATTGGCAATTGATGAGTAGGGCAGCAGGTGGATGAGACGGGCAGCAGAGGTCAGTAGGGATTGGCAGAGAGGGGCAGCATCAGAGGAGCGGGAGGAGAGGTGGAGGAGACAGGCAGCAGAGGTCAGTAGGGATTGGCAGAGAGGGGCAGCATCAGAGGAGCAGGAGGAGAGGTGGATGAGGCAGGCAGCAGAGGTCAGTAGGGATTGGCAGAGAGGGGCAGCATCAGAGGAGCGGGAGGAGATGTGGATGAGGCAGGCAGCAGAGGTCAGTAGGGATTGGCAGAGAGGGGCAGCATCAAAGGAGCAGGAGGAGAGATGGTGAACCGGGCAGCAGAGGTCAGTAGGGATTGGCAGAGAGGGGCAGCATCAGAGAAGCGGGAGGAGAGATGGTGAGATGGGCAGCAGAGGTCAGTAGGGACTGGCAGAGAGGGGCAGCATCAGAGGAACGGGAGGGGAGGTGGATGAGACGGGCAGCAGAGGTCAGTAGGAATTGGCAGAGAGGGGCAGCATCAGAGGAGCAGGAGGAGAGGTGGATGAGACAGGCAGCAGAGGTCAGTAGGGATTGGCTGAGAGAGGGACAGCATCAGAAGAGCAGGAGGAGAGGTGGATGAGGGGGACAGCAGAGTTCAGTAGGGATTGGAAGAGAAGGGCAGAATCAGAGGAGCAGGAGGAGAGGTGTATAAGATGGGCAGCAGAGTTCAGTAGGGATTGGCAGAGAGGGGCAGCATCAGAGGAGCGGGAGGAGAGGTGGAGTAAGCAGGCATCAGAGGTCAGTAGGGATTGGCAGAGAGGGGCAGCATCAGAGGAGCGGGAGGAGAGGTGGATGAGATGGGTAGCATAGGTCAGTAGGGACTGGCAGAGAGGGGCAGCATTAGAGGAGCGGGAGGAGAGGTGTATAAGAAGTGCAACAGAGGTCATTAGGGTTTGGCAGAGAGGAGTGGGTGGCATCAGAGGAGCGGGAGGAGAGGTGGATGAGAGAGACAACAGAGTTCAGTAGAGACTGGCAGAGAGGGGCAGTATCAGAGGAGCTGTATTGGTTTAATATCGTCTAGTGTTTTTTGTCACATGACTATGAGTCCGGCAAGGACCTGGGCTATAGGTGTACATCTATAGACATACCTGCCCCTCGAAGAATCTGTGATAGTATGTCCATTGGTATCTCCTCTCCATCGTCCATGGCCTTCTGCCTCCTCTCTATACACTCCCTTCCAGTCTGCCGGAGGAACCTGGCGCTGTCCTGCACCTCTCTGATAAAACCGCGTTTTCCTGGTGTGAACTTTACAGAAAGCAATATGGCAGCTAAGCTACATTTTTGTGACATCATCAAATTACATCACCAAACCATAAAAACATGTTTAGTGCCACACAAAGCAAATGTTTAAAAAAACAAATTGCAGCAAAATGCAATGGCCGGTGTCGTACCATCCACATGGTAATCATTACTGCAAAGACCGAGGACTGTGCCTCCCTAACTGCTGCTCTCCTCTTTAAAGGGAACCTCAAGTGAGAGGAATACGGAGGCTGCCATCTTAATTCTCATATAAACAATGCCAGTTGCCTGGCTGTCATGCTGATATTTTGGGTTTAGTCGTTTCTAAAACACACACCTGCAACAAGCATGCAGCCAGTGGAGTCACAGCCCTGGAACAAGCATGCAGCCAGTGGAGACACAGCCCTGGAACAAGCATACAGCCAGTGGAGTCACAGCCCTGGAACAAGCATACAGCCAGTGGAGACACAGCCCTGGAACAAGCATGCAGCCAGTGGAGTCACAGCCCTGGGATAAGCATGCAGCCAGTGAAGTCACAGCCCTGGAACAAGCATGCAGCCAGTGGAGTCCCAGCCCTGCAACAAGCATGCAGCCAGTGGAGTCACAGCCCTGGAACAAGCATGCAGCCAGTGGAGTCACAGCCCTGGAACAAGCATGCAGCCAGTGGAGTCACAGCCCTGGAACAAGCATGCAGCCAGTGGAGACACAGCCCTGGAACAAGCATGCAGCCAGTGGAGTCACAGCCCTGGAACAAGCATGCAGCCAGTGGAGTCACAGCCCTGGAACAAGCATGCAGCCAGTGGAGTCACAGCCCTGGAACAAGCATGCAGCCAGTGGAGTCACAGCCCTGGAACAAGCGTGCAGCCAGTGGAGTCACAGCCCTGGAACAAGCATGCAGCCAGCGGAGTCAAAGCCCTGCAACAAGCATACAGCCAGTGGAGTCACAGCCCTGGAACAAACATGCAGCCAGTGGAGTCACAGCCCTGGAAGAAGTATGCAGCCAGTGGAGACACAGCCCTGCAACAAGCATGCAGCCAGTGGAGTCACAGCCCTGGAACAAGCATGCAGCCAGTGGAGTCACAGCCCTGGAACAAGCATGCAGCCAGTGGAGTCACAGCCCTGCAACAAGCATGCAGCCAGTGGAGACACAGCCCTGGAACAAGCATGCAGCCAATGGAGTCACAGCCCTGCAACAAGCATGCAGCCAGTGGAGTCACAGCCCTGGAACAAGCATGCAGCCAGTGGAGTCACAGCCCTGAAACAAGCATGCAGCCAGTGGAGTCACAGCCCTGCAACAAGCATGCAGCCAGTGGAGACACAGCCCTGGAACAAGCATGCAGCTGTGATGAAACGCGGAAAAGCCGCTGTTTCTCAAGGCGAGGCGGCTGTTTCCGCGTCCAGCATGGCGTCACAACGCGGAAAAAACGCCGCATGCCGCTTAGGCAGAGCGGCGGAATCCGCATCGGAGGCGGCTCCCGCACTCAGTTCACTGGATACATTGCAAGACAGTACTGGTGTGGCTGGGACTGATAGTCCACCAAGATTCAGACTTACACGCGCGCGAGCACAGAGGCAGAGTTTAAATAGCAGTTAGAAGGGTGTCGGCTGACCAGCTGGGTCAGCTGACAAATTCCACTGCTCTCATTGGACCAGCAATTAGGGAGGTCCTGGAAAGGTCCTAGAGTATATATACTGCTGGTTGTTCACTTGCTCTTTGTCTGGCGTGCGATCACATATGTGGAAGCACCCAGATCCGTAGTCAGATCTGCAAGTGTGCCGGGACCAGCTGGAGCTGTAATCCTACACTTAGCTAGATTTTGTTGATAGCTTAAAGTACTAGTTTGATTGTGATTATTTGTTATGACTTTTGCCTGCCTTGACTACCCTTCTGAACTCTGATCTTGTACCTTGATATTTCTGATACCCTGTTGCCGAACCCCGGCTCGTTTCTGGACTCCGCCTCAGCCTCCTGATTCTGTACCTTGATATTTCTGATACCCCGTTACTGAACCTTGCCTGTACTTAGACTCCGCCTTTGCCTCCTGTTCTTGTACTTTATCTGTCCGTGTGTGTACGACCTGGCTTGTCCGACCTTGAGAACCGACCTTACCGTTAGAGGCGGTTCCTCGGTCTGTTAGCGACCTTTCCTCCTGAGGGTCACTTCCAGACATCCTTCCTACTGTCAGTCTGACTCCTCCCGTCTTGGAGAGCTCAGGTCTGCAGAAGGAATCTGTGCAGTACTCCTTGCTGCACTGAGGCCTAGTCCTCAAAGTGTTACTGTTACACCAAACACTACACTCTACTCAGGTGAACAGAGGTTAGCTAGTATATCGGATTATCGGTGAGACTGCAGATCACTTATAATCTGGTATATATCTGTATTCCCAGTGATACTGCAGATCACCGGTAATCAGATCCTCTCTGTGCTTCACCGATCGTTACAGAACGCCAGACCAAATACAAAATGGACGCAAACACTGATTGTCTGGGTGTACTTGCCACTTCGGTGGACAACATCCATCAAGTACTGGGCGCCCACATAACTCTTATTGATGCCCTATCAGGGTCTGTACAAACCCTCCAGACATCAGTGGATCAAGTGCGATCCTCTCCTAGCTCTGACATACGTATGCCTGTACCTGAAAGCTTTTCCGGCCACAGATCTGACTTCCGGAATTTTAGGAGTAGAGTATTGTCCTATTTTGAGTTGAGACCCCAATCTTCGGGTACTGAGACCCAGAGGGTCACGTTTATAAAGACTTTGTTGTCTGGCGACTCCCAGTCTTGGGCATATAGCCTGCCCGCCGGAGACAAAGCTCTTACCTCTGTAGAGGAATTCTTTAAAGCTATGGCAGTAATTTACAACGATTCGGACCTTGCTTCGACTTCTGAGCGGAAGCTCAAGCTTTTGCGTCAAGGCGAAGGTCCGGTCGAAGATTACGCGGCCGAGTTTAGGAGGTGGTCAGTTACGGCCAGGTGGGACACTTAAGCCCTATTAGATCGTTTCTTGTCAGGGCTGTCCGATGAGGTCTCTGATTTGATGTTAAGCCAGCCCGAGCCCAGAACAGTCGATGAGGCCATCTCAGCGGCCATCCGAATCGACCGCAGGCTGCGCTACCAAAAACAGACCAGGGGTAGTTCTCGTGTCAGAGGGGTATCTTACACTACGGTCCCAGTGACTCCACCTCCTACTATTTCACCTTCTCCCGTCTTGCCTCCATCCAAGCCGATACAGATTGCTCGGTCAAAATTGACCCAGGTAGAGCGAAGACGGAGAATGACCGAACAGCTGTGTCTGTACTGTGCTGAAGGGGGGCATATAGTACAGAACTGCCCTAACAAGCCGGGAAGATGCTACCGTTTAGGAGTGGTAGGGGGTAGCACCCTAGGTGCCCGGCTCATACCCTTAAACGAAAAACGTTTGCTCCTTCCATGTATGATTACATGGGGGGACAAATCTGAAGCCGCAGAAGCCTTTGTTGATTCTGGCTCCGCGGCTAACTTTGAGTTCAGAGTTCGCAGAAAAGTTGGGCATTCCGCTCACCCCAGTAAAACCACCTATCCAGGTTACTGCTGTGGACGACTCCCCGCTGCAAAGGGACCGTCCGCTGTCTCAGACACCAGAGGTGGAAGTCACTATTGGGGTTCTGCATAACGAAAGTCTAAGTTTCTTTGTATTACACATGACCACCTCCACAATTGTTTTAGGAATGCCCTGGCTGCAGCTCCATTCGCCACAGATTAATTGGGCTACAGGACAATTAACTAGTTGGTCAGACTTCTGTTCCCAACAGTGTCTAGGGAAGGTGACGTTAGGTCAGACCAAGTTGCATGTGGAGGGGGTTCCCGAGCAATATTCCGAGTTCTCGGATGTATTCTGTCCCAAGGCTGCTGACAAGTTACCTCCTCATCGCCCTTTCGATTGCCCCATCGATCTCCGTGCCGGTTGTATGCCCCCTAGGGGTCACCTGTATAATTTGTCTGGACCAGAGAAAATAGCGATGCAGGAGTACATTCGTGACAATTTAGCCAAAGGGTTCATTCGCCCCTCCCGGTCGCCTGCAGGGGCCGGATTCTTTTTTGTTAAGAAAAAAGACGGAGGGCTGCGACCATGCATCGACTACCGTGGCCTGAATAAAATCACGGTGAAGAATCGTTATCCGTTACCATTGATAGACGATTTATTTACGCAAGTCACCAACGCTAAGATCTTTTCAAAATTAGATCTGAGGGGTGCATACAACCTGGTCCGCATTAGAAAGGGTGATGAATGGAAGACGGCCTTCAACACTCCCGACGGGCATTACGAGTACTTAGTGATGCCCTTCGGGTTGTGCAATGTGCCAGCCGTCTTTCAAGAATTAATCAACGAGGTATTCAGGGAGGTGTTGGGTAGGTTTGTACTAGTATACCTTGACGATATACTAATCTATTCCAACAACCTCCCCGAGCACAGGGTCCACGTTAAATTCGTGTTGGACAAATTGAGGCAAAATATGCTGTATGCCAAGGTGGAGAAATGTATTTTCGAGGTGACCACTGTCATATTTTTAGGGTATGTGATCTCCACGTCAGGCCTGTCAATGGATCCTGCCAAGGTCACAGCTGTCCTGGAATGGCCACAGCCAGTGGGGTTGAAGCCCCTGCAAAGATTTTTAGGTTTTGCGAATTACTATAGGAGGTTCATAAAGGGATACTCCACGATGATTGCCCCTCTTACCAGTCTCACAAAAAAGGGGGCAGATACCAACCACTGGTCTCCTGAGGCTGTGGCAGCTTTTTCTCACTTGAAAAAATTGTTTTGCTCTGCACCCATATTGAGACACGTAGACACCTCTTACCCATTCATTGTGGAGGTTGATGCCTCAGAAGTTGGAGTAGGGGCTGTGCTGTCTCAACGCTCTGGGCTGCAGGGAAGGTTGCACCCGTGTGCCTATTTCTCTCGGAGGTTTTCACCGGCAGAGAAAAACTACGACATAGGCAACCGGGAACTTCTGGCCATTAAATTGGCATTTGAAGAATGGCGCCACTGGTTAGAAGGGGCAGAACACACGATCACGGTGTATACTGATCACAAGAATCTGGAATACATCGAGGGGGCTAAGAGACTAAGTCCCCGACAGGCCCGTTGGTCATTATTTTTTACGAGGTTCAGATTTATTATCACATACACTCCAGGCAGCAAAAACATCAAGGCAGATGTTTCGAATTAGAGACAGCACAGCCCCCCGCTCCTGAGTCCATCATCCCGCAGAGGCTGGTGTTAGCAGCCACAGAGACCTGGGAGGATTGGACAAAGGTTTTGGGTCCCTTTCAGCAGGATGTCCCTGAGGGAAAACCGGAGGGGGTCTTGTTTATCCCACTGTTTTTTCGTCTACAGGTCTTACAAATGTTTCACGCCCATAAGAGTGCTGGTCACCCTGGTGCTGCCAGAACGCAGGATCTGATTGCCAGGTGTGCTTGGTGGCCTTCTATGGCATCAGACTGCAAGGAATATGTCAGGGAATGTGCGGTATGTGCCAAAAGTAAACCCTCCCGGCAGGCACCTGTCGGTACCTTACAGCCTTTACCCGCCCCGAGTGAACCATGGACCCACTTGTCCATGGATTTTGTGGGTGAGCTCCCCAGGTCTGAAGGCATGTCGGTCATTTGGGTGGTAGTCGACTGCTTCAGCAAAATGGCCCATTTCGTGCCTTTGAAAGGACTCCCCTCGGCCCAAGAATTGGCTGACCTATTCATCGTCCACATTTTCCGGCTGCACGGCATTCCGGAGAACATTGTGTCCGATCGGGGAGTCCAATTTATCTCTAAATTCTGGAGGGCATTTTGCCACCAAATGGGCATGAAGCTGTCTTTCTCGTCAGGCTACCACCCACAGACGAATGGGCAGACTGAACGAATTAATCAGTCTTTAGAACAGTTTTTAAGATGTTACGTTGCGGAGGCACAGAATGACTGGGTGAAGTTTCTGGCTTTTGCAGAATTTGCGCAGAATAATTTAAAGAGTTCTTCTTCTGGTTTTTCCCCGTTCCAGATTGTGACAGGGAGGTCGCCCAAGTTCTCCCCTTTGCCAGTTGCCTCTTCTCCGTTCCCAGCGCTGGAGGATTGGCAGAGGTCACTCAGGGACAATTGGGGAATTGTTAGAGATAATTTGCAGAAAGCGTTCCAAAGTCGAAAGGGTCAAGCGGACAAGAGACGTTCCATGGAATGGAAGTTTCAGCCAGGGGATTTAGTCTGGGTGTCCACACGTCACTTGACCCTGAAGCAGCCTTCTGCCAAACTGGGCCCCAGGTTTGTGGGTCCGTTTTCTGTGACCAAAAAGATCAACAACGTCACTTATACCGTTGATCTCCCCACCAGCATGCGTGGGGTGAGATCATTTCACGTATCCCTGCTCAAACCTGCAGTCCATGTGGGCCCTACTCCTCCTCCTCCTGTCCTGGTGGATAGTCATCCTGAGTTCGAAATAGAGAAAATTTTGGACTCTCGCATTGTCCAGAACTCGGTACAGTATCTGGTACACTGGAAAGGATATGGCATTGAGGAGAGACAGTGGGTACCGGGGACTCGCATGCATGCGGATGAGTTGAGGAAAGAGTTTCATGCCTTACACACCGAGAAGCCTGGTAGGAGTTGTCCGGAGTCCACTCCTCGAGGGGGGGGGGTACTGTGATGAAACGCGGAAAAGCCGCTGTCTCTCAAGGCGAGGCGGCTGTTTCCGCGTCCAGCATGGCGTCACAACGCGGAAAAAACGCCGCATGCCGCTTAGGCAGAGCGGCGGAATCCGCATCGGAGGCGGCTCCCGCACTCAGTTCACTGGATACATTGCAAGACAGTACTGGTGTGGCTGGGACTGATAGTCCACCAAGATTCAGACTTACACGCGCGCGAGCACAGAGGCAGAGTTTCAATAGCAGTTAGAAGGGTGTCGGCTGACCAGCTGGGTCAGCTGACAAATTCCACTGCTCTCATTGGACCAGCAATTAGGGAGGTCCTGGAAAGGTCCTAGAGTATATATACTGCTGGTTGTTCACTTGCTCTTTGTCTGGCGTGCGATCACATATGTGGAAGCACCCAGATCCGTAGTCAGATCCGCAAGTGTGCCGGGACCAGCTGGAGCTGTAATCCTACACTTAGCTAGATTTTGTTGATAGCTTAAAGTACTAGTTTGATTGTTATTATTTGTTATGACTTTTGCCTGCCTTGACTACCCTTCTGAACTCTGATCTTGTACCTTGATATTTCTGATACCCTGTTGCCGAACCCCGGCTCGTTTCTAGACTCCGCCTCAGCCTCCTGATTCTGTACCTCGATATTTCTGATACCCCGTTACTGAACCCTGCCTGTACTTAGACTCCGCCTTTGCCTCCTGTTCTTGTACTTTATCTGTCCGTGTGTACGACCTGGCTTGTCCGACCTCGAGAACCGACCTTACCGTTAGAGGCGGTTCCTCGCTCTGTTAGCGACCTTTCCTCCTGAGGGTCACTTCCAGACATCCTTCCTACTGTCAGTCTGACTCCTCCCGTCTTGGAGAGCTCAGGTCTGCAGAAGGAATCTGTGCAGTACTCCTTGCTGCACTGAGGCCTAGTCCTCAAAGTGTTACTGTTACACCAAACACTACACTCTACTCAGGTGAACAGAGGTTAGCTAGTATATCGGATTACCGGTGAGACTGCAGATCACTTATAATCTGGTATATATCTGTATTCCCAGTGATACTGCAGATCACCGGTAATCAGATCCTCTCTGTGCTTCACCGATCGTTACAGCAGCCAGTGGAGTCACACCAGAGTCAGTCACAGCATCTGATCTGCTGCCAGTGCTTTATAGTATTAGAGGCGGAGCATCAGCATAGAAGTCAGGCAATCGGCATTGTTTATTATGCTAGGTACACACCATACAATTTTCTTGCAGATTATTTCCAACATGTCTGATCTGAATTTCGATCGATTTTTCGATTTTCCAAACTTTTTTTAATCTTTTTTTTTTCGATCATTTTTTTTTTATCATCGAACAATGAAAATCTATAGAAAAAAATGATGAAAAAAAAATGATAAAAAAAGATCGGACATGTTGGAATTTGGAAATAATCGATTTGGCAGATTGAAAATTGTATGGTGTGTACCTAGTATTAGAGAACTGCTATGTTTTGTGAGTGGAAGAAAGAACCACTTTATTGCCTACAGCAAATGTTTCTAATTATGGCAAGTCCCCGGACTTGGTGATATATGATAGTAAACATGTCCTTCTTTTATGCTTAAAATGCTTACCAATCCAACCATCAAGTTGAACAAATGTATCTCATTCTCATTTCCTGATATTTATTTCTCTGATTAAAAAATAGATTAAAAAAATCTAAAATTTCCCTCACCAAATTAGACGAGTAAACAATTCAATCAAAAAGGAAAATGATCAGTATTTATTTCTTAAAAATGCCCCAAATTTTAAGCCCAAACAGTATATTTACTGAACCGACCTGCGCCAAGGGATTTCGGGTCTCAGCCACTCCTCTCATGGCCATCGATATTGCCCGAGGGAAGGGGGTCTGATCATCGTTCAGAGAGTTCAGCTCCATTCCGAAGGCCACCTGTAAGATGTATATTTCAATATTCCATTGAAACCACTTATCGCATTGGAGGCAGTATATCTACGTCCCGAGGCTTAATCTCAAGTTCCAGGGATGTAAATTGTTGTCTTCTACTTCCTATGCGCCCCCGTCGCAACCAGGCAGGGCACTGATTGGTGAATGGGAACATGTGCTTCCACAGCCACATGTGTTTCCACAGGAGGCATGCATTTATTATTGCAATTAAAAAATACATCTATACCTACAGTATAGCAAGCCCAATAACCCTTCCTGCCCCTGCCCCCATAGTTACCAAAATAAAACACTTGTTAAAAAAAAGAAAAGACAGCCAAAGTGATGGAATTTAAAAGAGAATACATAAGTTCTTAACTTTGAGACTTAGCTTTTTAACTATGTATGCTATGAGGGTATATTATTGTTATTTTTTTTTTTTTTTTTGTAATTATTTATTTATAGAGTACAATGAGAACACCAAAAAAAAAAAAGAAACATAATTCTAATGTTGTGATAACAATGACAAATAGGCAAGTAAAATGTGTGGGTTTTATTTACGGTAGCATTATTTATTTTAAGACTATAGCATTGAAAAGGAGAAATAGTGTATTTTTTTCATTTTCACTTATTTTCCCCTTTAAAATGTATTGAAAATAAAGTAAAGTAATTACTAAAAAAAAAGTATCACCTACAAAAACCCTAATTTGCGTCAAAAACAATACGTATAGATCATTTAGTTGTGATAAGTAGTTATAAACATATTGGTAAATGAATAGGAGAAGCGCTGAAATGTGAAAGTTTCTCTGGTCCATAAGAGGAAAATAACCTAAATGGTCAAATGGCTTGTTTTAGGGCTCGTTTCCACTATCGCGAATCCGCATGCGTCCAACGCATGCGGATTCGCACATGTAATGCAAGTGGATGGGTCTGTTTCCACTGTAGCGTTGTTGAGGTGCGTTTTTTTCAGAGGTGAAAAAACGCACAAAAGAGCCGCAGAATTCGCCTGCGAGTGGAATGCATGCAAATTGCATGCGAATCGCATGCAATGTATTTAATAGTGCGTTTTTTGCCACGAATTCGCATAGGTACCAATGTAAATTCACACAGGCAGTGACATGGTTAAAATCGCATATACCCTCACCTATGCGAATTCGCATGCGAATTCGCGGCAAAAAACGCATGGGGAATTGCATCCGCATGCGATTTCATCAGCGGTGAAATCCAGGCGATTCCGCACCGCAATAGTGGAAACGAGCCCTCAGTGTTTAGAACCACTGCAGATCTGACCCCAGTGTTGATAATTTCCTGCACTTGTTTAGTTAGTTAGATAAACACTTCCAATTTTGGCCAATCAATCACTGATCAATTTGACCACCTGCCTGTAGTATGAGAGTTTATCTACACAATCTGTTCATAGAATTCAAAATCTGTTGGTCCTCATACTACATAAACAAACAAACAAACACAGAACATTTATATTGCACTTTTCTCCTGGCGGACTCAAAGCACCAGAGCTGCAGCCACTAGTGGGCGCTCTATAGGCAGTAGCAGTGTTAGGGAGACTTGCCCAAGGTCTCCTACTGAATAGTTGCAGGCTTACTGAACAGGCAGAGCCAAGATTCAAACCCAGGTCTCCTGTGTCAGAGGCAGAGCCCTTAAACACTACACTATCCAGCCACATAGAGGTGGTAAAATTGGCCAACCGAAACTGAAGGTGTCTGAAGGTGCGTACACACATCCAATTTTAATTGGTCAATGATTGGCCAATTTTACTACTTCCATGTAATATGAGGGCCAACAGATATTAAATACCATGAACAGATGTGTAGTTACACTCTCACATTACGCGGGAGTGTTAAAATTGGTCAAGGGTTGGATGTGTGTATTAAGGATGTATCTTAAAGCGGTTTTGTCACCATAAAAATCAAATTTCAACAGCAACTGATCTGAGTGTATTAAGGGATAAAGATGCTAATCCTGCATTCAAAACTTTTTCTGCTGTTACGATTTGGAGTTATCACATACTTTAGGAGCACTGGCCCTTTAGTAGTCAGTGCCAAACAGTTGAATGCTGGGAGTTCTTTTTATCTATAATATATTCCTCCTCTTTCATTTATTTCCCTGCCTAGCTGCTTATCAGAAACACCCTCTGATCACTTGTGTTTACAAGCAATGCTGAGGGGACTCAGCGATTGGAGAAAAGAAAAAAATAGACAGTGCGGTTGTTAGTATACACCTCAGTGGGAGTGTCTAAAGACTCTGGGAGGAGGGCAGCTAAGGAATACACAAAAAAAGAAGGGAGGGGGGAAAACAAGAGTCAGGGAGGATATGATGTCAGCATTAGCTTGGCAAGATGGCCACTGCCTAGAATAGGATTTTCTGTTTTTCCTTTATAAAATTCACAGGAATCATTAGGTGGATAGCACAATACGTTATGTAAGTAGAAGTAGTATTTATCTACTTATGTGTTTTTTATTTCTAGGTTAGCATGGGTGTCGCTTGTTCTTTAAGGGCACGTTTCCACTATAGCGAATCCGCATGCGGGCACTGCACGCGGATTCGCATAGGCAATGTAAGTGGATGGGGCTGTTTCCAGTTGTGCGGCTGCGGCAGCGTTTTTTGGTGCGGCAGAAATCTGCACGGCAGGGCCGTCAGATTTCGCGTGCAGAAGGAATGTGCGCGAATCGCCGCTAATGTAACTAATAGGGAAATCGCATGCGGGGTGACCATGCGGTTTTTGACGCGAAATCGCATGCGATTTCGCATAGGTATTAATGTTATTTCACTCAGGCAGTGACATGGTTAAAATCGCATACAGCCTTACCTATGCGGAATCGCATGCGAAATCACGGCAAAAACGCATGCGGAATCGCACCTGCATGCGATTTTGTCCGCGGTGGAATGCAGGCGATTCCGCACCGCACTAGTGGAAACGAGCCCTAAGGATGTGTTTGGTTTGATATGATGAAATCCTCACACACAGCTCTACAAGTCTACATGGGGCGGCGTGTCCAAGACCAGGCTCAATGCAGTTAAGTGGCTAGGAAAATGATTGGTCTTCTGGACATAAGACTGTTATCTTCACTATATAAAGGCTTTAAACAAAAGGTAAAATAATATTTGAGTTTAGTAGTGAGCTTAGATGCATTTGGAAGGGTCACCTTTGCAATGATGTCTATTGTGACTCTGCTCATCAGTTCGTGCATTGAAAACTCTTTTTTCTCTTCTGATCGTTCCGTGAGTTTCTCTATCAGACCTTCAGCTTTCTCATTGAAAGTTCCCATTAATCCCATCAGATACCTGTATAAAAGACACATGTTTCTTATGGTAAATACTCATTATCTCTGGACTACAAGGAAAATCCACATTTATAAAGGTTTCTTTTGGATGATGTAATGTGCCTAATGTCTATTGGTGTCATTTTAAAGAGGTGGGTTTTACAAATCCTAATAGCATACAGAGGCTGGGTCTGCATATAATCTCCCCCTAGGCCCCCCCTGCGCTCTGCTCTGCCCCACAAAGTAAACCGCCGTGCTAGAGACACACAGCGTGTCACCAGCAGGCTGTTTACATGTGCACTGTCACTCTCCGCCGCTCCCCCGCCTCCTCTATGTCGCCGCTCCCAGCCTCCCCGCTGCTTGGAGGGAAGGGACGTGGGCTGGGAGCGGCGACATAGAGGAGGCGGGGGAGCGGCGGAGAGTGACAGTGTACATGTAAACAGCCTGCTGGTGACACGCTGTGTGTCGCTAGCACGGTGGTTTACTTTGGGGGGCAGAGCAGAGCGCAGGGGGGGCCTAGGGGGAGATAAGATAGCAACAGAGGCTGGGCATTATATGCAGACCCAGCCTCTGTATGCTATTAGGATTTGTAAAACCCACCTCGGGTTCTCTTTAAAGACCCTAAAATAAATGATGAGCTTATTGATATAAAAGTAATCTGAGTAAAATGAATGGAAGGAGTAGTAATATTCTTAATTTCTGTATTATCTGCAATAATTACCGAATAAAGCAGCAATGTTTTCTAACTCAGATCCATTTGTGAAGTTAGGCTTACTGCTTAGTGATTAATTGTAATTAGTAAATGTCTGTTACGCGTAGTTTCACGTAATTTTCATAATTACGATTACGATCATGTAGCCAATTTGTAATTGTGAAAATGATGCATACATTACGTGAAATGTAGCGTAATTACAAGTTTATGCGAAATGGGGAAATCACAACGTAATTACAAATACGATTGCAATAGCTTATTTGCAATGACTAAAATTACACATAAATGATGCAAAGTTTGTGTTATTTAGAGTAATTACATACAATTTTCACGTAATTATACTAAATTGCGTGTAATTAAGATTTAATGTGAAACTTACACACAATTTTGCATAATTACTTATAATTACCAGTAAGCAAAACTGTGCAAAATTATGAGTTAGGCGGGGACACACTTGTCTTTCAGTTTTCTGTGCGTTTTTTATGCGTGCGTCTTCTGCAGACCATGCGTGTTTGTATGCAGAAGAACGCATGCATTTTTTTCATAGCGGCTAATGTAATTGATAGAGAAAACTAACAAAATGTGCAGAATTAACCTGCAGGATGTCAGTTTTTCTGCGCAGAAAACGCACACACAAATAGACAAGTGGGTCCCCTGCCCTAATGCGAAATTATGATTAGAGATGTTGCGACCGTTCGCCGGTGAACATCTCAAAATCTGTGGGCCTTCTACCACTTCTGGGTCGCAATGACCCGTAGTAGTACGCCTGCGCTGCCACGCTCATGCACAGAGTGCCCGGCAACAGGAGCGCGATCTAGGACGCGCTCCGCCGGGCAGCGCAGGCGTACTACTCCGGATCATTGCGACCCGGAAGTAGTAGAAGGCCCAGAGAGATTCGCCCGGCGAACGGTTCGGGACATCTCTAATTATGATACAAAATTATGAATGAATACAAAATTAAAGCGGAATATAACCCTGCATTTCAACTTTGCTCTAAAACATTATTTACAGTATATTATATGCAACCAGCATTTTTTTTTTACTAGACCAGCATTGGAAGGGTTACACACAGCTTTAAAATTCCTGGAGATTTCTGCAGACGCATCGGAAGCTGACATAGATACATTTTGTTTACATAAATGTATCTGAGTGTTGAATGTGACTCATCTCTCTGACTGAGAAGGAGCTGGAGAACAGCCAAAGAGTGTGTAACATTTATAACTTGTTACATTCTATTTAGTTAAAATGTATCTATCTGAACTTCTGCATATCTCTCCAAGGAACTTTAAACCTCTGTGTGTAACCCTTCCAATGCTGGTCTAGTAAAAAAAAATGCTGGTTGCATATAATATGCTGTAAATAATGTTTTAGAGCAAAGTTGAAATGCAGGGTTATATTCTGCTTTAATTATAAGTTTGCCAAAAATTACGCATTGCGATTTTGAATCGTAACTGAAAATTACAATGTGAAATTATGCATGTGCGCAATTTCGGCTTATCACTATTAACTCTATAGCTAAATATACACGCTGAGTTAAACTTGGCTAGGCCGGCCGATAAAAATAAATATTTCAGCCTCTGTATCCCTCTCACTTTAAGTGTGCTTTAAGTGCTTTGGAATGCAGTGGTGCCATTTTTAGAATAAAATTGCCTTGATTGTGATTAGGTATTATGGGAACACCAGTTGAGAAGTCATGTGAAATCACAGACCAGGTATTTACAGTAGGTATTTTCAGTCTCATCACTTATTGCTATTGGATTTCCTAAAGTATACTTATATCGGAGTAATGTATAATCATTTTCCATCCAGGAGCTGGTCCTCTTGACTTACGTCCTGCTGAAGGCGGGATCCATCACTCTCCGCTGTTTATGCCACTGATCATAGTCGCGATTGGTCACCAGACCTTTCCCCAAAAACCTGCAAGATACACACGTGTCTGGAATCTAACATTATGAAAAAGTCATCCTTCCATTTTCAAACCACATCTGAGAATCTCCCAAACTGTAATGTTAGAGCTAAGTGAGAATGTTCTGGGGAACAGAATGCTCCCGCTGACAATCATAAAAGACGCCAGACACAGGAGGGGTCGCGTCGGCGTAACATCATGATGTAAGGGGACGATGACACAATGAAAAACGGAAAAGATGCCGTAACCAGAAACACCAACCTTACGCCGAACAGGCTGAACCCTCGATCATACACCCGGTCCTTGGTGAATTTAGGCGACATCAGAATTTCCTGAAACGTAAACAGAAACATATTTTACTGATGTCTTTAAAGGATACCCAAAGTGACATGTGACATGATGAGATAGACATGGGTATGTACAGTGCCTAGCACACAAATAACTATGCTGTGTTCCTTTTTTTCTTTCTCTGCCTGAAAGAGTTAAATATCAGGTATGTAAGTGGCTGACTCAGCCCTGACTCAGACAGGAAGTTACAATTTAAAAAAAAAAGACATAAATAGTTACCTAAGAGTCTGAACTTTTTAAATATGCATTTGAAGGGGGTATACTACGAACATTTTTTAAATTATAAGCTTGTAGATAGTGATGGACGCAAAATGGAAAAAATGCACCTTTATTACCAAATAAAATATTGGCGTCATAGATTGTGATAGGGACAAAATTTCAATGGTTTTATAACCGAGACAAATGGGCAAATAAAATACATAGGTTTTAATTATGGTAGCGTGGATTATTATATTAATGGCCGAAAACTGAGAAATAATGAATATTTCCCATTTTTTTCTTATTAATCCTGTTAAAATGCATTTATAAAAAATAATTCTTAGCAAAATGTATCACCCAAAGAAAGCCTAATTAGTGGCAGAAAAAACAAGATATAGATCAATAAATTGTGATAAGTAGTGATAAAGTTATTAGCGAATGAATGGGAGGTGAAAATTGCTCTGATGCATAAGGTGTAAAATCCCCCCGGGCTGAAATTGTTAATGTGTCATTGAGCAAAAACAATAAAACAGTTAAAACTTAAAAAGTAGATTTAATCATAGAATAAAACTGGGGAATATCTTAAAAAGTCATTTTTAGGAGAAGGAAGATAGATACAATTGTTTATTTCATTCGTTTATTTTCGCTTCGGGTGTCCTTTAAACACGGGTTAACTTGTATTTTCTGTTCTCATTATTAGTGATGGTCAATGAGATGCAACAAATTCGAGTTGATGCAGGATTACGCAAATTATGTATTCAAATTTATGAAGCTTGAAAATGGACCAATTGAATTTTACCTCATCTGGATATATAGGTGTTTAAACCTTAAAGAGGAACTCCAGTGAAAATAATATAATATAATAAAAATGCTTAATTTTTACAATAATTATGTATAAATGATTTAGTCAGTGTTTGCCCGTTGTAAAATCTTTCCTCTCCCTGATTTACATTCTGACTTTTATCACATGGTGACATTTTTACTGCTGGCAGGTGATGTCAGTGGAAGAAGATGCTGCTTGCTTTTTTGGCAGTTGGACTCAGCTGTAAACAGCTATTTCCCACAATGCAACAAGGCTCCAACAGTGTGTCAGAACCATGGTCCTGACATCACACTGTGGGAGGGGATTCCCCACAATATCAGCCATACAGCGCCCCCTGATGATCCGTTAGTGAAAAGGAATAGATTTCTCATGTAAAAGGGGGTAACAGCTACTGATTGGGATGAAGTTCAATTCTTGGTCACGGTTTCTCTTTAAAGAGACCTAGTAAACTTCCCCGGGGGCACTTACCTCCAGAGGGGGAAGCCTCTGGATGCTTTCGGGCCCCTCTCAAAAACCACGACCGCCAAGGAAAGTTTACTGTGGCGCAGGCGCAGCCGCCAGCAATATTTACCTTCCCGGCTCCAGCGCAGATGCAGTAGAGCGGAACCGATCGAGCTCGGCTATTTCCGCCTGAGCCCATCGGGGAGAGGCTACTGCGCCTGCACTGGAAGCGGGAGGGTAGATATTTACATGGCCGCCGTTTGGGGACTTCTAGCACTGCCAGCCTGGGACGGAGGAGGACGGGGGAAGCCTCAATAGGATCCAGAAGCCAGCTCCATCCGAGGTAAGAACCCCCCGGGGGACAATTTTAAGTTTACAGATTCTCCTTAAAACATAACGTGTAAATGAGAGGTAATCACTTACCTTCCCAGAAATACAGACACCAGTTCAACTGATAAAATATGTATTCAAAAAGTTGACAACCCGTTTTGCGAGTCATGGGCCACCTCCTAAGATCAATACAAAAAATGTATTCAGAATAGAGGCGTCTACACGCTACTCCTGCTGCTAAGGCATTTTTTCTATTGACCCGAGGAAGTGGGCCATGACCCACGAAATGCGTTTTCAACTTTTTGTCATACCTATTTTGGAGATAATAGCTTTACAGTTTTCTGGAATGTGTATTAAACTAGCAGGGATTGTGGATTCTAAGGATTATAAGGTATGTAATAATATATACTTTTGTCCCACTATACCTGAAAGAGAATCTGTAATGTCAAAACGTCCCCTGGGGGGTACTCACCTCGGGTGGGGGAAGCCTCTGGATCCTAATGAGGCTTCCCACGCCGTCCTCCGTCTCTCAGGGGTCTCGCTGCAGCCCTCCGTACAGCGGTGACATCAATATTTACCTTCCCGACTCCAGCGCAGGCACTCTGACAGCTGTCGGCTCCGAAGTAGGCGGAAATACCCGATCGCCGTCGGGACTGCTCTACTGCGCAGGCGCAAGTTTCCGGCGCCTGCGCAGTAGAGCGGACCCGACGGAGATCGGGTATTTCCGTCTATTTCCGAGCCGAAAGCAGCCACAGCGCCCCCGCTGGAGCCAGCAAAGGTAAATATTGAATTGACAGTCGGGTCTGTCGGCGGCTGTTCGGAGGGCTGCAGCGAGACCCCCGTGGGACAGAGGAGGACGGGGGAAGCCTCATTAGGGTCCCGAGGCTTCCCCCACCCGAGGTGAGTACCCCCCAGGGGATATTTTTGATGTTACAGTGTCTCTTTAAGATACTGCAGCATTTGGCTCCTGGTCTTTCTCTAATTCTCATTTAGGTGCTCTTGGTTCCTACAAGAACCACAAACCCCCTCTACATGTGTATGGATGCACCTGGGGGGGAGGGGCATCTAATTCACTAAATTCTTGCCACATGAAGCCAGCTTTTTTTTAAATGTAGTTGAAGTTTACTAGAAAGTATAATTACCTTAACCGTGTTGGGACTGGTGATGACAATCATAACATTATGTAACGCATAGACCCGAACGACTGGACCGTACGTCTGCGCCCTGGAAAAACAAAACACATAGCAAATTTTGATTATAAAATTTTGATCCTCTTCATGAAGTTTTGATTCTGTTTGACTCGTTTGCAAAGTCAGGGAACAGATGCTCAGGGACTGAAAGTCAAACAAGCAAAATACCTGCAGCCCCAATTTATAGCTCCTCATCTTCTCAGCAGTCTCAAACTGCCTGGAAACTCCCCCCCCCCTCCCCCTCCTCGCCCAGTTCCAGTCAGTCAGAAGCCACACCTCCTTACTAGAGTCCAACATTCACGATAGGCTGTTGATCAACAGAAAGGTGAGACTTCATCTGGCAGAATAATCAGTAGGTATCAATAGATGGAGAGCTGAGGCAAAATGTGTTTATTTTTCCATGAAGGATTGTGGAGGTGGTCCAACACCAGCATCTTGTACCTCGCAATTCAGCATGCATATCCACCAGGCAACAATCGGGCAGTATGTCTCACTTAAACAACATAATTAGGCACCATATCCCCCTAAACAACATAATTAGGCAGACTGACCCCCTAAACAACACAATTATTCAACATAACTCTCATGAGCAGCATAATTAGGCAGCGTGCCTCTCTTAAACCACATAATTAGGCAGCAAATTGCCCATGAAACATAAGTAGGCCCCCTTATCCCCTCCAAATAGCATAATTAGACAGAGTCTTTACACATAACATTATTAGACAACACACCACCCTAAAACAACAGAATTAGGTAGCATGCCCCAACAAATATTATAGCATATAAATAGTAAGTGTGTAAACATAATATAAATCCCCAAACATAAAATAGGCAGACTGCCTTTAAATAATTAGCGTTCAACATAAATTAAAAGAAAAAAAAAACACCATACTCACCTTTCAGCTCACGTGTGGCCTCTAACTTCCCAGATTTATAAAGCACTGACGTCTTCTGTAGTACTTTCCAATTATGTATTTATATAGCAAAGACATCTTCTGCAGCACTGTACAGAGTACATAGCCATGTCCCTGACTGTCTTTACAGGAGCTCACAATCTAATCCTACCATAGTCATATTCTAATGTCCTACCATATTATTATTATGTACTAGCTGATTGCCCGGCGTTGCCCGGGTATGTATTTGGCTGGTGTTGGCTCCGCCCACTTTTTCTAACCCTAACACACAATTACTCAATGACCAAGTTTGTGAGCTTTGGGGTCTTTGGCATCAATTCATTCATTGAAATGAAACAAATCTGATTAGCTGTTTGTGGCTCCACCCCATTTCTGAATGTGAACCCCAGTGACCCAATAACCAACTGTACCAGGTTTGAGGCCCGTGCCTTTAACAGTGTAAGAATGGTAGCAATTAAATATTCCCATTGAAAAGCAATAGGTGAAGTTTAATTCACTTTTGTAGGCTCCACCCACTTTTCTGATTATTAATCCCAGTCACCCAGTGACCAACTGTGCAAAGTTTAAAAACCCTGCCATTAACAGTGTAAGAAAAGCTGCAGTTTACATTTTCCCAGTGAAATTTGTATTTGTCTCCACCCAGTGATGACCCGGCGTTGCCCGGATATGTATTTGACTGGTGTTTGTTCCGCCCACTTTCTAACCCTAACGCACACTCAATGACCAAGTTTGTGAGCTTTGGGGTCCGTGGCATCAATAATTTGTATATTCCCATAGAAATTAAACAAATCAGATACGTTGTTTGTGGCTCCGCCCCTCTCCAGCATTTGAACCCCAGTCACCCAATGACCAACTGTAGCAGGTTTGAGGCATCTGCTATTAACAGTGTAAAAATGGCAGCAATTTAAATATTCCACTTGAAAATCAACAGGTGAATCTTGATTGGCTATTATAGGCTCCACCCACTTCCCTGAATATTAATCTCAGTCACTCAGTGACCATCTGGGCAAAGTTTGAGAACCCTGAAATAAACAGTGTAAGAAGGGCTGCAGTTTACACTTTCCCAGCGAAATTTGATTTTGGCTCCGCCCGCTTTTTATAACCTAGACACAAAGTCACTACTCAATGCCCAAGTTTGTGAACTTTGGGGTCCTTGGCATCAATAATTTGTATTTTCCCATGAAATGAAACAAATCTGATTCACTGTTTGTGGCTCTATCCCCTTTACTGAATTTGAACCCCAGTGACCCAATGACCAACTGTACCGGGTTTGAGGCTTGTGCCATTAACAGTGCAAGAATGGCAGCAATTTTAATATTCTCCTTGAAAAGTGACATGTGATTTTTGATTGGCATTTTTAGGCTCCACCCACTTTTCTGAATATCAATCCCAGTCATCCAGTAACCAGCTATGCTAAGTTTGAGAACCCTTCCATTAACAGTGAAGAAGGGCTGCAGTTTACAATTTCCCAGAAAAATCTGTTTTTAACTCCACCCACTTTTTGTAACCTGGACACACAGTCATTACTCAATGACCAAGTTTGTGAGCTTTTGGGTTCCTGGCATCAAAATTGTGCTAATGGAAGCAGTTTATACAGCAAAGAAATCTGGCTGTTTTTGGCTCCGCCCCTTTACTGAATTTGAACCCCGTACACTTAACGACCGACTGTAGCAGGTTTGAGGCCTCTGCTATTAACAGTGTGAGAATGGCTGCAGCTTCAATATTCCCCTTAAAAATCAACAGGTGAATTTTGATTGGCTCTTGTAGGCTCCACCTACTTTTCCGAATATTAATCCTAGTCACCCAGTGACCAACTGTGTGAAGTTTCAGAACCCTGCCAATAACAGAATGGCTGAAATCAATCTAACAAATCTGATTGGCTGTTTGTGGCTCCACCCCTTTAGTGAATTTGGACCCCAGTCACCCAATGACTGACTGTATCAGGTTTGAGGCCTCTGCCATTCAAAGTGTAAGAATAGCAGCAGTTTAAATATTCCCCTTGAAAATCAATAGGTGAATTTTGATTGACTGTTGTAGGCTCCACCCATTTTCTTGAATCTTAATTGCATTCACCAAGTGACCAACTGTGCCAAGTGTGGGGACTCTGGCTTGATTACTGTGAGAATGGCAGCCTTTTACATTTTTTCCATTGACATGAATGGGTGAAATCTGATTTGCTGTTTGTAGCTCCACCCACGTGTGCAGGGGGGACCAGAGACCCCCAGAACATATCTTACCAGGTAGTAAGGGATCTGTATGCCAAGTTCCGTTCAAATCGGTCAAGTCGTTTTCGCGTGATCGCGGCACACACACACACACACACAAACACACACACACACACACACACACACACACACACACACACACACACACACACACACACACACACACACACACACACACACACACACACACACACACACACACACACACACACACACACACACTTTTATATATATAGATTTACAGTATATAGCACGGACATCTCCTGCAGCACATTACAGAGTACATAGTCATGTCACTCATGTCACTGACTGTCCTTAGAGGAGCTCACACTCTAATCCTACCCTATGTTGTACCATAGTCTAAAGCCAGTATTTGGATGTACAATTTAACATGCCAGTAGGTTTTGGACATGAGAAGAAACCGCAACAAGCCCAGGGAGAACATACAAACTCCATGCAGACAGTGTCCTGGCCCAGATTTGAGCCTAGGACCCCAGTGCTGCAGCAATGCTACCTGGCAATACTAAATGACAATGTCATTGGATTATTCGCTTTATTTATTTGTAGGTTTCCCATCATTAGAGACCTTCATTGGTTCCATGTATTCTTTAAATCAAAGTGTAATATTCTTACACTATTCCGACTCTTCTTTTTTTCAGAAGAAATAAAATAAACAATAGTCTGACTCACACTTCATGCATTTCACATTTTAGCAGGTTTGATCACACCCCAGTTATTACTTTTATTGGAATAAACTTACCAGTTCAGGAAAAGGTCGTGCACCATGCTGTCCCCCGACATCGCTTTCATCAGAGTGGGGGTGTGGCCCAGCAGAAAGCTGCAACACACAAAAGGACAACAATTATTAACTTACTAGTAGGCCTAAGCCCGGTAAAGAGAACCAGAGACGAAGCACCCTCATGTATTTTATTACATTTATCAGTGGGAACATGACAGTAAACACCTATCATGCTTTTAGTTTTAAGCTGGCCATACACTGGCCCGATTTGCCGCCGTTTCGACAGTTCACTGGGATCGAATCTGCTGCCAATCGTTCGCGCTGCACGCCGAATTTCGATCCATTTCGTCCGATCCCGTCGATCGATCCGTGCGGAAAATTACTGTCGATCGCCCGCGGGTAGGGAGCGCGTCGCTAGCGGCGTTCGAGTACCCGACGACCGACGCAATAGAGCCGCATACATTACCTGCTCCGCCGGCACGACTACCCCCGGTCACCGCTGCTCCATGTCCGCGCTGGTCTCCGGCATGCTTCAGTTCCTCCTGCCCGGCAGGAAGTTTAAACAGTAGAGGGCGCTCTACTGTTTAAACTTCCTGCCGGGCAGGAAGAAGTAAAGCATGCTGGACCTTGAGACCAGAGCGGAGACGAAGCAGCGGTGACCTGGGGACTGGAGTCGCGCCGGCGGAGCAGGTAATGTATGCGGGCATGCGGGCAGGGGGAGCGGCGGCAGCACCACCACAACAGATTGTGAACGGTTTCATGCTGAAATCGGTTCACAATCTGTTTGCAGTAAAGGTAGCCATACCTCTCTGATCAGATTCGATCAGAGAGGGATCTTTCTGTTGGTCGAATCTGATGGCAAATCGATCAGTGTATGGCAACCTTTATTCTTCTCAGTCTAATCTATCTGTTATCAGCTGTGATAACAATCCACCAACTGATTCAGTCTAGGTTTGACCTGGAATCATTATAGCTGAGTCACTCTTCTGTGGAGTCTTTTCAAGCCCAAGCCTGCCCCTCCTGGCTCAGATTTTCTACTCAGAGCTGTTGACATGGGAGGGGCTGCTGCTGCCGAGAAAGAAGCTCTGAAACAGACAAGTGTATCTGTGTGCAGTGTGCAGCCAGTCATTATCTACTGTATGCAGTTTCATTTCTATGAGAGACACTTCCTACAGGCAGCCACACAGCATGCCAGAATAATAAAGTTGAAAGCACACAGATGAAAGCCTGCAGCAGCCCTGCTTGTCTATAGTCTCATAGAGGCTAGACAGAACACCCAGAACAGCTTATAACCTGGAAGCAGAAGGGATATGAACCGGCGGCCATATTGGATATTTCCTGGAGCAATAATGGATAAAAAACACTCAAAAAGGCACACCAGAGTGGCGAAATTATCAGGTAGAGCATTTATTATTTACAAGCTATCGACCAATAAGTTTATTTTATGTGAATCGTTCATCTCTGGTTCCCTTTAAAAAATCCCAAAAGTGCCCTAGCTGTGAACAAGCCCTAAGTGCTTTTGAAAATGAGGAGAGGGACTAGTCCAAAACCTGTCAAACTTGATAGCTTTCTACTACCTACTGTAAGTGACAGCAACATGGAATAAAAGAAATACACAGTGCATTTTGTTTTGGAACAAATGTAAGTGTTACACATGCTTAGACACTTAAAGAGACTCTGAAGCGAGAATAAATCTCGCTTCAGAGCTCATAGTTAGCAGGGGTATGTGTGCCCCTGCTAAAACGCCGCTATCCCGCGGCTTAACGGGGGTCCCTTCACCCCCAAACCCACCCCGCAAAAGTTGGTCGCAAATTTGGTCTTAAAAATCTCTTCCTAGAGGCAGGGCTAACGGCTGCAGCCCTGCCTCTCAGCGCCGTCTATCAGACGCGCATCGCCGCCTCTCCCCCGCCCCTCTCAGTGAAGGAAGACTGAGAGGGGCGGGGGAGAGGCGGAGATACGTGCTGACGGACGCGCGTGGGGCAGGGCTGCGGCGGTTAGCCCTGCCCCAACCACGAAGCGTTCCCCCGCTGCACCGAGGGGATTTGGGGGTGAAGGGACCCCCGTTAAGCCGCGGGATAGCGGCGTTTTAGCAGGGGCACACATGCCCCTGCTATCTATGAGGTCTGAAGCGATATTTATTCTCGCTTCAGACTCTCTTTAACCACTTAAGGACCAGGGGTGGTTTGCCTGATCTGTGCTGCGTGGACTCTCCAGCCCGCAGCACAGATCAGGATTATGCCAGGGCGATCAGACTTACCCCCTTTTTTCCCCACTAGGGGGATGTCCTCCTGGGGGGGGGTCTGATCGCCGCCGGCTTGCTGTGCTTTGCGGGGGGGGGGCTCTTCAAAGCCCCCCTCCACAGTGTTTTCGGCGCTCCATCCCTCTCCCTTCCCCTCTGAACGGCGCAGGACGGATATCCGTCCTGCGCATTGTAGGATAGGCTTCAGCCTATCATATGCAGGCGATCCCCGGCCAATCAGAGGCCCCTTATAGCGCCGTATGATGTAAACAGCGGGGATTTCTTCCCCGTGTGTTTACATTTTGCTGGCGAGCCGCGATCAGCGGCTCTCCAGCTGTTCACGGAGACACCCTCCGTGAACTGACATGGAAAGGCCCCATGGTAAACCACTTAAGACCTGCCGACGCCTATGGGCGTTAGCTGGTCAGGCCTGATTTCTCCAGCCCACAGCACAGATCAGGTTTGCAGCATGGCGATCAGACTTCCCCCCTTTTGCCTGTGATTTGCGGGGGGCTCCTCAAAGCCCCCCTTCGCATCGATTTCCGCCCTCTCTGCCCATACCTGCTTCTCCCGCAGGCTATGGGCTGCGTCGGATAGGATAGGCTTCAGCCTATCAGGCGGCAGCGATCCCCGGCCAATCAGAGGCCGGGGATCGCCGATCTCCTTTACGGTGATGCTGCACAGCAGCGCCGTATGATGTAAACAGCTGGGATTTCTTCCCAGCGTGTTTACATTACGCGTGCGAGCCGTGATCGGCGGCTCGCAGTCTGTTCACAGAGACACCCTCCGTGAACTGACATCCATGTAATACCACTTACAACCTGCTGATGCCTATCGGCATTAGGCGGTCGTTAGCAAACCTTTGATTTTTTTAAAAACTAAAAGTTTTATACTTACCTCAGTAGAGGAAAGCCTCTGGATCCTCTGGAGGCTTCCTTTTTCAGTCTCCTCCTACAGTAGATGCTATGATGGCCTGGAACTACACGGTGGCGCTCCCGTTGGCCATACTGTGCCTGTGCAGTACCACAGACTTGCTCAGCCTTCGGCGGAAAAGGCCAAGTCTGATCCTGTCCGTGCTACTGTGCAGACGCAAGCTTTCAGCAAGGGCTTGGCGAAGGATTTCGGGGGGACCCAGCACTAGAATAGCCCGGTGGAGGAGAGCAGGGTGGAGCCTCTCCATTATCCAGAGGTTTCCCTCTATTGAGGTAAGTACCCAATTAGAATATTTTTTTCGCTACAGGTACACTTTAAATGTTATTTTTTTTACAACAGTGGTCCTTCAAGCAAGGAATTATTATTATTTAGTATTTATATAGCGCCAACGTGTGTTACACAATGACGATAAAGTGCTTGGAAAGAGAAAAAACTTCTCCTGCAGCGCTGTACAGAGTATATCGACTGATATGCAATTCACTTTTTCACCAGAGGTTTCCCCTAGGAAATCATTTTTCATCTTTTAATTAAAATCCTTTTCAGCACTTTGCAATTGAAAAACGACCAAAAGTAGGTGAAAAGGTCAAATCAAATTATCTGGAGTATTTTCTTGATTGCTGGAGGTTTAAAAGGTATTTTATTAACTTGAGAAAATATCACCTAGGAGAGAACTCAAGAGAAAAAGTAGATTGCACGTGAGCCCGTATCATAAAATGCCTTTTTTAAACACCAGCAAGCAAGAAAACACTCATAATAATTTTGATTAGTACTTTTTCACTAACTTTTAGGTACTTTTTTCAATTCTAAAATGCTTAAAAGTTATTTTAAAGAGAATATGAAAAGTCGGGAGAAAAAGTTAACTGCATATAGGCCATTGTCTTGTCACTTAAAGGGAACATCCAGCCAGCTAAAAAAATGACATTGACTTACCCGGGGGGCTTCCTCCAGCCCCTTGAAGCCGACATGTGCCTCTCAGCGGCTTCGCTCCCAGCGAGGTCGTCCTCTACTGAGCCTGCGTGAGCAACGCTGTCAATCACTCACACATGCTGGGAGGGAAGCAGGAAATTTCAGCGCATGAGGCAGGTGGACAAAAAGGGCGCAGCCATTCACTCCCATAATAAAATAAAAAAGGGCGCCGGAGAAAAATAACGTTTTACAAGCGGCGCCCGGAGACTTTTAATGTTTTATAACCGCTTCTCATGATTACACATTATTTAATGATTCATAATTTTTTAAAGGAAAAACAGCACGATATATTTTTTAAACGTTATTAATGCTTATCACAGGGGGGTCTTAGGTTTAGGCACCACCAGGGGGGTGGTTAGGTTTAGGCACCACCAGGGGGGTCTTAGGTTTAGGCACCACCAGGGGGGTCTTAGGTTTAGGCACCACCAGGGGGGTCTTAGGTTTAGGCACCACAAGGGGGGTCTTAGGTTTAGGCACCACCAGGGGAGTTTTAGGGTTAGGCACCACAAGGGGGGGTCTTAGATTTAGGCACAACTAGGGGAGTTTTAGGGTTAGGCACCACCAGGGGGGTCTTAGGTTTAGGCACCACCAGGGGGGTCTTAGGTTTTGGCACCACCAGGGAGGTCTTAGGTTTAGGCACCACCAGGGGGGTCTTAGGTTTAGGCACCACCAGGGGGGTCTTAGGTTTAGGCACCACCAGGGGGGTCTTAGGCTTAGGCACCACCAGGGGGGGTCTAGGGGTTAGGGGTAGGTCCAGGGAGGGTTCTGTGTGAGAGTAGGATTAGGTATATTTTTAGTAACATTCTTATTAATCTTTTATAAAACGTTATTATACATTTCACTTTTTAAACAGGGAAGATTAACGTTTTTACGATTCCCGATTTCATACACATTATTTAATGATTTATAACTTTATAAAACATTATTTTTAAACGAAATATAGCACCATTTTTTTTAAACGTTATTCATGCTTATCGTTTAAAACCCTGCGGCCTTTTTCCCTGGCGCCCTTTTTTAACGTACGCGGTGTGGAGTGTACTGCGCAGGAGTCTACTGTCCCAGAGGGGCCCACAATCTAATCCTACTATAGTCACATGTCTATGTACATATCGTGTAGTGTATGTATCATAGTCTAGGGCCAATTTAGGGGGAAGCCAATTAACTAATCTGTATGTTTTTGGGATGTGGGAGGAAACCAGAGTGCCCAGAGGAAACCCACGCAGACACGGAGAGAACATACAAACTCCGTGCAGATAGAGCCCTGGCTAGGATTCGAACCAGGGATACAGTGCTGCAAGGCAAGAGCACTAACTTTTTCAACTTCTCTTCCAAAGGCTACAGAGGATTAGGTAACGGGAACTGCTACAATACCACACACACACCGTATACACACACAATAGGAGGTGTGCTGGTCAGACTGTTCCTACCTGTCCCTGGGCGGTCCGGGGATGTGGTCATACTTCAGGTGGATGTAGTGGATGTAGGCGCAGTAGAGGAGGAAGCAGAAGACCACCAGGCCCAGCAGGATCAGAGCAGCCCAGGAGATCAGAGCCCAGAGGACCATGATGACTGTCACACTGTCACCTCCTGATTATCAGCCTCTCCTGTCTGTGTGTGCAGTGCTGGGAGCTGAGTGTGGGGCTGGGTCTGATATAAGAACAGGAAGTGGCCTCCTATAGGGGATGGGTCTGTTATGTAATATGTACATTATTCTGCAGGCTGGAGGGACAGCAGCACAAATCAGATTAGTGTTCATGTTAAACCGGTCTAATACTGGAATTGCTTGAATTCCCTCTAATAGCCCCTCTCCCCCCTCCCATCCAAGATGTCACCCACACTGGAATCCAAGTAACTGTTTTTTGTACCGTTGTTCTAGAATAATTAGCTGTACATACAAAGATGCAAGTATTTAGGAACGTAAATACCAATACGAGATTTCACGCCTTATTTATAAAGTAACTTTTCAGCACTTTCCAAGCAAAAATGTCGCTCCAAATAAGTTGTATTATAATGTAAATTATATATTTTTATTCGAGGCTGGTTTTACACCTATTAACAGCGGTGCGATGCGCCGCAAGCACTGCAGAAATCAGCCTGAGGCAGGGAACACACTTGTCTCTCAGTTTTCTGCATACTTTTTATGCAGACAAGGGCTTGTTCACACTACATTTTCGGCTCATTTGCGCCCACGTGCAGTTTTTAAAAACGCCCCCTGACCGCGTGGGCAATTAATGTCTAGGAGGAGGTTCATATCAGCACAGGTCGTGCGCTGTGCGGCTAGCAAAGCGGTGTGTGTACCATTTTCAGGGTGATTCCGCCTCAATGGAAGGTGTAGGAAAATCGGAAAACGCGTACAAAAATGCGCAATAAGGCGATTGTGCTTGCGTTTTTAAGAATAAATACATTGTATTTAATCTTATCTGGGTCAAAGGGTTCACTTCCTGACTTGCGTCAGGGAGTGAATTACAAAACCACTCGGAAAAAGCGCTTAGTAAACCGCTAACCGCTAAGCACAAAAACGAATGAAAAAAAATATGCATCAAAAACCGCACAAAGTGGATGGGCACGCGAACGGAACGCAATGTGAACAATGCCAAAGTGTGTTTCTATGCAGGAAAACGCGTGCGTTTTTTCACAGCAGCTGATGTAATTGATAGAGAAAAATGAAACGTGCAGAGTCATGATGCAGAATGTCAGTTTTGTTTTTCTTCTGCGAGCGAAAAACATATTAAGTGTGAACTAGCCCATTGATTAACATGAGTTTTTCTGTGCAGAAAACACGCATGAAAACAGTCAAGTGTTTTTCCTGCGTGAATATGACGCAGCACCTGGTGCGCATCAGGGTTGCTCGTAAACTACGCCAGCGCGAATCTACGCATCGTAGTACGCAACTACGCATCGTAGGTCGTAGGCGAAGTTTAAGAACTACACGTACACATTTCCGCGTAGTCGTAGTCCCACTATGCGAAGCTTCGCCCGCTACGCGTAGTTGACGTATGTATTGCGAAGTCAACTACGCGTGCGGTAACTGCATTTATATGGGTCATTGCGCATGTGCAGAAATTTTATTGCCCTTTATACGCATACAATTCCGCATTGGATGTTGGAATGTATGCTTAAATTAGTTTGTGTATGCGCATGGTTAGCAGATTATTGCGGAAATGTTTGCGCATAAGGGCATAAGCGGTCGCATCAACTACGCTACGCAATACGTGAAGCTTGCGTATTTTAATGCGTAGTCTACGGTATGCTAACGTAGCGAAGTGGCTGATTTCGGAGCCGTAGATTGCGAAGCGTATTTGCGTAAAAATACGCGTAGTTCCAGCATAGCGAAGTTGGCTGCCTACGACCATCCCTGGTGCGCATACGCCGACAGCCACGTGGGGCACAAATGCAGAAGACGGGGCAGCTGGACACTAGTGGCAGCCAGGCAGGGGAGATATTTTAATGCAAGGATGCACATTAACATTTGGAGGGAATGGTGGCCGGCAGTTCCATCCTATTTAACATACCAATATTGCACGCTGTTCCCGCCGGGCACCCAAACAACCATGCCGGCCTGAGATTTCACAGCACGTCCAATCGATACATTGTCCATCGGGCATGCTTGTTGAGGCACCAATTTTCAAATGATCTAATCGGATGGCCAATCACCTGCAAAATCCCCAGATGTGTGGCCACCTTTGGGGGCAAAAAAAGTTAAATAAATAAGGGCCCGTGTATTTTTAGCATGTATTGGTATACCTCCCAACTATTGGAGCCTGGAAAAAAGGACACTAAGACACGCCCCTGCCATGCCTTTAACCACGCCCTAATTTCTCAAAACCACGCTTCTCCCCTATACAGTTTCCCCCTCCATCCTATGCAGAGATTGGCGCATGGAGCAATGGTAGGCAAGCTATTTTAAGAGAACCTGTAACAAAAAAAAGTTCCCCTGGGGGGTACTCACCTCGGGAGGGGGAAGCCTCAGCTTCCCAATGAGGCTTCCCCCTCCCCTGTTGCTGCAGGCAGTCCAGCGCTGGCCCCCCGGAAGCGTCCCGCAATCCTACCTCGACAAGCCTGACAAGCGCTGATTTATTTACCTCTCCTGGCTCCAGCGGGGGCGCTGTTGCGGCTCTTCGCACAGAGATATGTTAAAATAGGTGATCTCTGTCGGGTCCGCTCTACTGCACAGGTGCAGGAAACTTGCGCCTGCGCAGTAGAGCGGCCCGACAGTAATCGCCTATCTCCGAGCAGAGAGCCGATACTGCGCCTGCGCAGGAGCCAGGAAGGTAAATATTTACATCCCTGCTGTTCGGGGAGTTTTATCGCCGCCGCAGTGGGACCGAGGAGGACGGGGGAAGCCTCAATAGGATCCGGAAGCTTCCCCCAGTCGAGGTGAGTACCCCCCAGGGGAGGTTTTTTTTTTTGTTTTCTTTAAAGGGACACTTAAGTCAAAAAAAAAATGAGTTTTACTCACCTGGGGCTTCCAATAGCCCCCTGCAGCTGTCCGGTGCCCTCGCCGTCTCCCTCCGATCCTCCTGGCCCCGCCGGCAGCCACTTCCTGTTTCGGTGACAGGAGCTGACAGGCTGGGGACGCGAGTGATTCTTCGCGATCCTGGCCACAATAGCGGCATCTATGCTGCTATAGCATATATCATATACTATATAGCAGCATAGAGGGTGCTAATGTGTCTGGGAACGCGAAGAATCACTCACGTCCCCAGCCTGTCAGCTCCTGTCACCGACACAGGAAGTGGCTGCCGGCGGGGGCAGGTGGATCGGAGGGAGACGGCGAGGGCACCTGACAAATGCAGGGGGCTATTGGAAGCCCTAGGTGAGTAAAACTCATTTTTTTTGTTTGACTTAAGCGTCCCTTTGAAGAATACTAACAGCACACATACTTTATGTGTTAAAGGATATAAATTAAAGTAAACAGCTCTACATGAAGAGTTATGAATATATTCAATAAGAAAATAAAGACTGAAATGTGCAAAATATTAAATTTTTGATTTCTGGCAAAAACTTCACGTATCAGAAATGTTAACACAGTGCCTTCAAGTGCATAACTCTAGTCCCAGGACTGTAAATGCATAAAATCACACAACTATCCCTAATTAAGGATCTTGTATCACAATATGGGTTATTAATGAGAGCAATAGCACAGAGGAATGCAACCAATATGAGTGATACATACAGGATTTCTTGCACTTCACAAGCATATCGAAAGACAAGATCTCCAGGTTAGACATCCCTGTCTCACTCTCTCTCAACTTCAAAGACATTCCTGGCTGAGCTTAGAGTTTTATGTTGTTGTGCTGCTGATGAAGTTCAGCGCGAGGCAAAGCTGCAGAGTGTGATGTGATGCATGTATTTTAGTGTTCTCTGCAAAGACTCTGGGCAGTGAAACAGTTAACTGCAAACTCTCCTGCTCTGTGAAGAGATCGGGACATTTGACCAGTGCCCCGTGATCCCGTGTTGCCGTGGTAGAGGCTGCAAATCGTTACTGCCACGGAGAAACCGTGACACTTGGCCGGTCTGCTTGTATACTGAATGGGTCCTATCTTCCACAATGCATACACTATACTGCCATTCAGGGCTCGTTTCCACTATAGCGAATCCGCATGCGGGCACTGCATGCGGATTCGCATACTTAATGTTAGTGGATGGGGCTGTTTCCACGTGTGCGGCGGCGGCGGCGTTTTTCGGTGCGGGGAAGATCTGCACCACAGGGTCGTGCAGATTCGCGTGCGGCAGGAATGCGGGCGAATCGCCGCTAATGTATTCAATAGGGAAATCGCATTCGGCTTTGTCATGCGGATTTCCCCGCGATTTCGCATGCGATTTCGCATGAAAGCCAATGGAACTTAACACAGGCAGTGACATGGTTATATTCGCATGGCTCCTTGCCATGCGAAATCGCGGGTAAATCTGCATGCGGAAACGCAGCCGCATGCGATTTCTTCAGCGGTGGAATCCAGGCGATTCCGCACCGCTACAGTGGAAACAAGCCCTCAACGCAGCAGACAACAGATGCACAACACACAAGAAATACTTTTATATGCTTTCCAAATGGGCCTTTCGCATACTGACAGTCCATTACAAAATGACTCGCGTTACATTTCATACATACAAAGGTGTCTACATGAAAAAATGTACTGTACTTTTTTTTCATGACATTTGTGTTGCTACATGTTGTTAGTAGTTCAAAAACAAATTAAAAAGACATGGAAAACAACAATAAACCATTGTTTATGGTATGGCCAGAACCCGAAGTCAGACCACTTCAGGTTCTGGCCTGTCAAAACTAGAAGTGTCCGTTTCGCTGCGGCTAACGTGCGAAATGAATGAATTCCTAGCAGCTAGTCCGCTGTTCCTGTCCCTCGGCTCTGGCTCCTCCCCGAGTTCATGGAGCTGGGGACACATGCAGTGCAGCCAGAGTCATTCGTCGTGGCAGGGAAGAAGAGCGGGAACACTGCAGACATTGCTTCTGCCAGCACCTGTTCTGCAGGAACGAACGGCAGGAATCCCTGCTTTCCTGCCCGCGACAAACAACTCTGGCTGCACTGTGTGTGTCCCTGACTGCCACAAGCCAATAGGAGGGGGGCAGGGGGAGGAGCCATAGCCAGGGAAGAAGAGCTGAGCCGCTAGGAATTCATTTCTCACATTGGCCGCAGTGAGACGGCCACTTCTAGTTTTGACTGGCCAGAACCCAAGTGGCCAGACTTCGGGTTCTGGCCGTAACATTTATACTAAATGTCCAAATAGAGTTGTCTAAAAGTAAATCAAATCCATGTTTCACCATGTTTAACACAAGACTCAACTTACAAACAAATTCGACTTACAGTATAAACAACCTCCTGGTATGTTACCGGTTTTTAAGGAGAGGGCCGTCAATGCAAAGTTCCAACTTGCTGCATTTTTCCCCAACCATATTGCGATCGTGCAGCAAATACCACAAATTAGAAGCCTATTGCAATGGATGTGTCTTTTCCCGCTAGGCCATTCTGCCGCTGCCATTTCCACTGCAGGGGATCAGAGAACAGAAGAAGCTTGCAAAAGACCAATGGGAATCCTGCTTCAACTGGGAAAATTGATTCATGGCGGCAGGCCCGGATTTACATCACAGGGGCCTATAGGCACAGACGCCCTGGCACCCAAGACTTCACCCTCATGAACCTATAAACTCCCGCTGAACCGCTGCAACTCTCTTACTTCACCGGCCCGTCATGGTGCCCCTTAGTATTAGGTGGCCAGAGGTACCCTCACTGCCTCAGCTGATGGGAGATCTCATCAATGTTGAAACCTAGGTGAGTAACCTCTCATTTACACTCTGCTCAGGACTCTGCATAGGGAAGGAGGGGGGTGAGCAGTAGAGATGCTCAAATCCGAATTCGGGAGATACCCGGATAGTTGCTATCCGGATATCTCCCAGTACACCTGTGAGGGCGGGGAGGGGGTCAAGCTTACCTGTCTGACGTCTTCTTCGTCCGTCCCTCGGCGCCTCCCACGATGCGGTCCACGCGCATCACGTGACTACAAACACTTCCTCATTCAACCCGGAAGGAGGAGGTGTTTGTACTCACGTGACCGCCGCGTGGAACACATCGTGGGAGGCGCCAGGGACGGACGAAGAAGACGTCAGACAGGTAAGCTTGACCCCCCCCCCGCCCAAGCCCACACAGGTGTACTGGGAGATATCCGGATAGCAACTATCCAGGTATCTCCCGAATTCGGATTTGAGCATCTCTAGTGAGCAGCCTTTCCATCATTAGGCGCCTGTAGTGCCTTATGGTAAATCCGGCCTTGCGATGGTGGACCAATGAGGATCCTTAATGTTGCTAAGTTGGCTTCACACTGATTTTTTTTAATAAAACAATAGGGAGTTCCATGCTCATTCTGGTCTCTGATTGGTCAGGAACCCGCATGGACAGTGTTGGATGATGGCAGACAGTATGATGGCCGAGCGGACATGTAGCAACATGAATGCACCAGATGGAAACACCGTGCGATGTGAACGACGTGGCATGGGCCTCCTGTGTGGAGGCGTCACTGCACCATATCCACATCCAATGTGTGTGCGTGGTAGTGTGAACCTGGCCTTAATTCTTTAGGTTTGTTGGTAGTGGTGTTGGGATTCAGGACCACAAGCCCGGATTTACCTCACAGGAGCCTATAGGCACATATGTCCTGGTAACCTAGACTTCACTGTCCATGTTCCTACAAACACTCAAACCACAAGTGTACTGGCTGGCCCAGCAGCCATTTCTTCCTTTACTTCCCTTGTCTGTCATAGGCAGGGCAGCCATCAGGGGGGGACAACTGACACTACAGTGAGGGGCCCTGGGCTTCTGGGGGCCCTGGGCCCGACCCCCCCCCCCAAAGCGCTGGAAGCGCTGCATGTGCTGGCTGCGGGCCTGTGGCTCACTAACCAGCACACCGCTTTCCAGCACTGAGAGAAGAGTGACATCAGCGCTTGAACGTGGGGAGCAGATGAGTGAGCCCGCTACTTTACTATACTGGGGGAACATATACCTGGCTACCTATACTGGGGGTACCTATACCTGGCTACCTATACTGGGGGTACCTATACCTGGCTACCTATACTGGGGGAACCTATGCCTGGCACCTATACTGGGGGAACCTATACCTGGCTACCTATACTGGGGGAACCTATACCTGGCTACTTATACTGGGGGACCCTATACCTGGCTACCTATACTGGGGGTACCTATGCCTGGCTAGGGCAGGGGGATGAGCTAAGACAGAAGGAGACAAGCGGTAACACAGGGGGATGAAAGGGGCACAGGGGGAACAGAGGAGGACAAAAGAGGCACAGGGAGAAAAGAGATGAGATGGGAACATGAGGTCGCACAGAGGGACAAACTGAGGTGAGACAGAGGGGGACAAAAGAGACTGGAAAAAGGATAAGAACGGACCTACGAGTCCCTATCTCATTTGTTAACCGGGGACTACCAGTATTTTTCTAGTATTTGGCTCCACCCACAACATGTAATGGTCACGACTCACGCCCACTTTTTGACGCATCACGCTGTGTATGCCACTTTCTTCAATGTTGGAGCCATGCACATTTTTGTGCCGCAGCACACTTCGCGCACGGACACGGGGGTGGGGTGGTTAGTGGGCGGGCACAGCAATCAGTGGGTGGGCCCAGGGAGGAGGGGGGCCAGGCTTGTTGATGTGTGAGGGGCCCCAAAATTTCTGGTGGCGGCCCTGGTCATAGGTATCTACAGGTGCCCCTTAGTATTAGGTAGCTAGAGGTACCCTCAGTATTAAGGAGCTAGCGGTGCTCCTGACTGAAGGGAGATCTCGTCAGTGGAATGCTGAGACCTGGGTGAGTAACCTCTCATTTACACTCTGCTCGGGGGTGACTCTGCATAGGGAAGGAGGGAGGCACTGTGGGAGGCAAGTGAGCCGCCTCTCCATCATCAGGCGCCTGTAGGCACGTGCCTACAGAGCCTTATGGTAAATCCAGCCCTGCAGGACCTCGTGGCCTAAACACAAGCATTCAGCATCAAACAGCGGTACGGGGTGCGTTTCATTTAAACTAATCCTGCAAGGGAAAAAAGTGCCCCTGAGCGGTACTTACCTTGAGAAGGGGAAGCCTCTGGATCCTAATGAGGCTTTCCCTGTCCTCTTTAGCCTCTGGGATCCAGCGCTGGCAGCCCCTGAGTCTTCTGCGCAGTAGAGTGGCCCTGATTGGTTTTGGCTGTTCCACCAGAGTCAGAAGGGAAACTTGAACTGCGCCTGTGCAGGAGCGCGGATTGGTAAATATTTGCAGCGTGCTGAAACCCCTGCTGCGCCTGCGCTACTGCCGGCCAGCTTGTTGGCGGATTTTCAGGGGCTGCCAGCGCTGGATCCTCGAGACTGAAGAGGATGGGGAAAGCCTCATTAGGATCCAGAGGCTCCTCTCTTCCGAGGTAAGTACCCCCTGGGGCACTTTTTTCCCTTACAGGTTTACTTTAACTCCAATACTTCCTCCTTCCAAACATGCAGGTTTTGCATTTATTCATGATTTTTTGGATTGCAGTAAAATACATAGTAACCAGGAACACCCCCGCTGTGCAGGACAAAGCAGAAACTTCATTGATTTAAAGCGGATCCGAGATGAAAAACTAACTATAACAAGTAACTTGTCTATATTTTAGATATTTTACACAGCAAATCTAGCTGCAAACAGCTTCAACAATATATGATTACTTCTTCCTGTGATACAATGAGGGCAGTCATGCTCTGTTTGTCCCATTGTCACAGGCTGAGGGCTGGAGATGCTATCAGCTTGCCTGTGTGTAAATTCAGTCCCCTCTCCTCCTCCCTCCTCCCCTCTGCCTCTGAAATCAATGGCTAGTAACCAGGGGCGTAACTAGAAATCACTGGGCCCCCCTGCGAATATTTGGATGCCCCCCCCCCCCCATAGGTGCCAAATAATCGTAATGGGGGCAGCGTTTCACTATAAATTAATTGTAAAGTGGGCAGCATTTCACCAGACAATCGTAATGTGGGCCAGAAAATCGGAATGTGGGCAGAGTTCACCAGAAAATCGTAATGTGAGCCAGAAAATTGTAACGTGGGCAGCAGTTACCAGAAAATTGTAACGTGGGCAGCAGTCACCAGAAAATTGTAACGTGGCCAGCAGTCACTAAAAAATTGTAACGTGGGCAGCAGTCACCATACGATTGTAACGTGGGCAGCAGTCACCAGAAGATTGTAACATAGACAGCATTCACCAGACAATCGTAATGTGGGCAGCGTTCACCAGAATATCGTAATGTGAGCCAGAAAATCGTAATGTGGGTAGAGTTCACCAGAAAATCGTAATGTGGGTAGAGTTCACCAGAAAATCGTAATGTGGGCAGCATTCACCAGAAAATCGTAACGTGGACAGCATTCACCAGACAATCGTAACGTGGGCAGTGTTCACCAGAAAATCGGAATGTGGGCAGAGTTCACCAGAAAATCGCAATGTGGGCAGCAGTCACCAGAAAATCGCAATGTGGGCAGCAGTCACCAGAAAATCGCAATGTGGGCAGCAGTCACAAGAAAATCGCAATGTGGGCAGCAGTCATCAGAAAATCCTAATGTGGGCAGCAGTCACCAGAAAATCGTAATGTGGGCAGCAGTCACCAGAAAATCGTAATGTGGGCAGCAGGCACCAGAAAATTGCAATGTGGGCAGCAGTCACCAGAAAATCGCAATGTGGGCAGCAGGCACCAGAAAATCGCAATGTGGGCAGCAGTCACCAGAAAATCGTAATGTGGGCAGCAGTCACCAGAAAATCGCAATGTGGGAAGCAGACACCAGAAAATCGCAATGTGGGCAGCAGACACCAGAAAATCGCAATGTGGGCAGCAGACACCAGAAAATCGCAATGTGGGCAGGAGTCACCAGAAAATCACAATGTGGGCAGCAGTCACCAGAAACTCCTAATGTGGGCAGCAGACACCAGAAAATCGCAATGTGGGCAGCAGACACCAGAAAATCGCAATGTGGGCAGGAGTCACCAGAAAATCACAATGTGGGCAGCAGTCACCAGAAACTCCTAATGTGGGCAGCAGTCACCAGAAAATCGTAATAATAATAATAATAATAATCCGAACATTTGTATAGCGCTTTTCTCCTGTCGGACTCAAAGCGCTCAAGAGCTGCAGCCACCGGGACGCGCTCAGGAGGCCACCCTGCAGTGTTAGGGAGTCTTGCCTTGAACTCCTTACTGAATAGGTACTTGACCTAGCCAGGATTCGAACCCTGGTCTCCCATGTCAAAGGCGGAACCCTTAACCAGTACACTATCCAGCCACTAATGTGGGCAGCAGGCACTAGAAAATCATAATGTGGGCAGCAGGCACCAGAAAATCGCAATGTGGGCAGCAGGCACCAGAAAATCGCAATGTGGGCAGCAGGCACCAGAAAATCGCAATGTAGGCAGCAGGCACCAGAAAATCGCAATGTGGGCAGCAGGCACCAGAAAATCCTAATGTGGGCAGCAGTCACCAGAAAATCGTAATGTGGGCAGCAGACACCTGAAAATCGTAATGTGGGCAGCAGGCACTAGAAAATCGTAATGTGGGCAGCAGTCACCATAAAATCGTAATGTGGGCAGCAGTGACCAGAAAATCGTAATGTGGGCAGCAGGCACCAGAAAATCGCAATGTGGGCAGCAGTCACCAGAAAATCGTAATGTGGGCAGCAGTCACCAGAAAATCGTAATGTGGGCAGCAGGCACCAGAAAATTGTAATGTGGGCAGCAGGCACCAGAAAAAAAAAATGCCCCTGTAAAAACAAAAAACAATTCACTTACCTGTCAGGAGTCTCTCCCGGCCTCTGGTGCGCAGCTCCCCATGATCCTCCTGTGCACTGCAGCACATCTCCCGCGCTGACAGGCAGAGTGCAGGGCTACGGCAAGATGGCTGCCGAAGCCCTGTACTGGAGACACAAATAGTCTCCAGTGCAGGGCTTCTTCGGCAGCCATCTTGCCGTAGCCCTGCTCTGCCTGCCGGAGGAATATGCAGGCTGCTGGAGTGGGGCTGCGGGGAATGAACTGGCGCAGCGTCTATTAGACGCTGCAGCCAGTTGAGCACCTTGTGTGGGGTCCAGAATCGGGCGGGCGGCGGCGGCGCTCCCCCGCGCACAGTGAGCAGGCCCTAGAGCGGCCCCGGGCCCCCCTGCGGCTGATGGGGTCGCATCCCCGGTAGGTACCCCGGTGCTAGTAACCTCCTCCTGCACAGACTGAGCTCCCATAAGCCCTTGCTACAGTGCCAAGGCACAAAAGGAGCTGTGGGCGAGGCTTGTTTAGTTTATAGGGAATTAGAGTATTAAAACAAAACTAAAAAAGTATTTAGCTTGAGGAATGCCCTATAAACTATATAAAAGGAACACAATTATGCAATGAGTAAAATTTTATCTCGGATCCACTTTAAAATAGCAGAAAACACACAAATGCAGAACGTGTTTTCCAAGGGGGTCATGCTAACCAATGAACAGAGCGGCAGTACGCGTTTATCTTTATAAGGGAAAGCTGCGCACAAATCTGATATGTGCGCTCCCTGCTTTCAGGGTTTCCATGTGTGCAGATGACTGTCAGGATAGTGAAACGCCTGCAGTCTGTGGAGTATAGATGACGACATCACCTGTATCTATAGCTGCACCCAATGTTTATGGAGTCTTGTGACTAGTAATTATCAGGAGCACCTGGTTACCTGCTGCTAACCAGACTGCACTTCTAGCTTAGTAGTATATCTTGCTAATGCTGATTTTTTTCCCCAGCAACAGAGCTAAATACAGTAGATATAGCGTAGTATGAATACAGAGGTGCCAAAAGGATAAAAGTAAGGATAAAAGTGTCTAAAAATTTTAAAACATGAGGAGACAGTGGTGGACTTACCTCCTCCACAAAAATTGCCAATGTGTTTGTCAAATACAACAAGTTTATTTACATACTCCAGTGGACAATGCAACACGTTTCACAGGTTTGATCCCACTTCATCAGGCAATAACAACAGAGTAATAGCATATGTGGTCAGTCTGTCACCTATTCTTAATCCTAAATGGGGTCAGGTCTAATCTCCCCACCTGCCTATACAGTGGTTGCCTTTGAGGTAACCCTGCTTTGCAAGTATAGGTTACTGCTCTATCATACTTCATTTCAACTACCTGTACATACTACACTATATTTGGCTCTTGGTGTCCCAAGTCTGTGTTTTAAATACAGTAGATGCCATTTCAGGATGAAAGTGTGACATAATGTGAAAGTTCAAGCCATACTGCCATAATGCATGGAGCGCTCCATGCATACTGGCTCTACATACTCTGGCACTCTTACTGGCCTGAGGAAGCGGGCTTGAACCCGTGAAACGCGTTGCCTGTGCAAAAATAAAATTCTCTTTTTTCCTATGAGAATGTCCTTATTGAGCTAAGCAACCTCATCTGCTGAAGAATACCACAATTAACTACTTTTTCCACCACTACAGTATAGCTACATCCTCTGTGACTTCCTCTGAACCACGAGGATGTAGATATAAGTCGTGTAGCTGAAGCACAGCTGTGCACGATTGGGCATTGCTCCTGTGCAAAACCTCCAACACCATCTGATGCAGCACTAATTGGTGAAAGGGAATATATGTTCCCTGAGTCAATAAGATTAATTTTAACCATTAAAAATACATTTATTTTCTCAGTTCATAGTGAAAAATACACACTGTAGCATTATTTCAGAATCAAATATCTTCACCATAAATGGTGACAGGAATGTAATTTAAGTTTTGTGATAAACAGTAGAAATAGCTGAACAAAATTTGAGTTTTTTATCTACAATAGCGCTTTTTATAATTAAACTGGAATTGGTAAAAATGAGAAATAATGTGTTTTTTTTCTCTTTTTTTTCTTCCTTTTTCCCATTGAAGCGCAAAATAAACATAATTGTTCAAGGGAAAAAAATGATATATATTTCATTTAAAGAGACTCTGAAGCGAGAATAAATCTCGCTTCAGAGCTCATACTTAGCAGGGGCATGTGTGCCCCTGCTAAACCGCCGCTATCGCGCCGCTAAACGGGGGTCCCTTCACCCCCAAACCCACCCCCGCAAGACTTGGTCGTAGTCTTGGTCGTAAATCTTCCCTTCCTGGAGGCAGGGCTAACGGCTGCAACCCTGCCTCCAGTCGCGTCTATCAGACGCGCATCGCCGCCTCTCCCCCGCCCCTCTCAGTGAAGGAAGACTGAGAGGGACGGGGGAGAGGCGGAGATACGCGTCTGATAGACGCGCGTGGGGCAGGGCTGAGGCGGTTAGCCCTGCCCCAATGCGGAAGCGCTCCCCCGCTTTACGGAGGGGATTTGGGGGTGAAGGGACCCCCGTTAAGCCGCGGGATAGCGGCGGTTTAGCAGGGGCACACATGCCCCTGCTAACTATGAGGTCTGAAGCGAGATTTATTCTCGCTTCAGACTCTCTTTAAGTGTCATAAGTAGGGATAAAGTTATTGCTGATTCAATAGGGACATAGCTAAAATGTCAAAACTGCTCTGGTCCATAAGGGGTAAACAAGGTCTGGTTGTGAAGTGGTTAAGCTAGGGGTGAACTTGTGTGTGTGTGTGTGGGGGGGGGGGGGGATCAGCAGCTGGCTTGGGAGCCCGGCGTGGCGGGGTGGTATTGCCATCAACCAAGGGTCCCTTAATGCCACTCTGGGAAAGGGGAGGTCAGGTTTGTCAGGAGAGGGTGGAGGGGGGGGGGGGCGCCACCCCACCCCCAACACCCCCTGCGCCCCCCTGCTTGTCCACTGACCATGTCACCTCAAAGTGCAATCAATTTAAAGAGACACTGAAGTGAAAAAAAAATAATGATATTATGATTTGTATGTGTAGTACAGCTAAGAAATGAAACATTAAGATCAGATACATCAGTCTAATTGTTTCCAGTACAGGAAGAGTTAAGAAACTCCATTTGTTATCTATATGCAAAAAAGCCATTAAGCTCTATGACTTTTAAAGTCGTGGAGAGGGCTGTTTTCTGACTTTGATTATCTCAACTGTTATTGAACTATTTACTTTTTCTCTGCCAGTGGAGAGGTCATTAGCTCACATACTGCTCTGAAAGAATCATTTTGAATGCTGAGTGTTGTGTAATCTGCACATAATATAGAATGATGCAATGTTAGAAATAACACTATATTCCTTAAAAAAAAAATGGGAATATTTTCTTTGCTGCTAATCTTCTAGTAATTATTCATAGTACACAACCAAATCATTATATCATATATTTTTTTTCGCTTCAGTGTCTCTTTAAAGGATACCCGAAGTGACGTGTGACATAATGAGATAGACATGTGTATGTACAGTGCCACAAACACTAATAACTATGCTGTGTTCCTTTTTTTCTTTCTTTGCCTGAAAGAGTTAAATATCAGGTATGAAAGTGGCTGACTCAGTTCTGACTCAGACAGGAAGTGACTACAGTGTGACCCTCACTGATAAGAAATTCCAGATATAAAACACTTTCCTAGAAGAAAATGGCTTCTGAGAGCAGGAAAGAGATAAATAGGGTCAATAGTTCATAGATTTTAGCTCTGGCATACTTTAACCACTTCAGCCTTCAGTCGTTTTCACTTTACGCATCCGAGCAATTTTCACCTCCCATTCATTAGCCTATAACTTTATCACTACTTATCACAATGAACTGATCTATAGCTTGTTTTTTCCGCCACCAATTAGGCTTTCTTTGGGTGGTACATTTTGCTAAGAGCCACTTTACCGTAAAATGAATTTTAACAGGAAAAATAAGAAAAAAACAGAAAAAAATCATTATTTCTCAGTTTTCAGCCGTTATAGTTTTAAAATAATACATGCCTCCATAATTAAAACTCACGTATTGTATTTGCCCATATGTCCCGGTTATTACACCGTTAAAATTATGTCCCTATCACAATGTATGGCGACAATATTTTATTTGGAAATAAAGGTGCATTTTTTCCGTTTGCATCTATCACTATTTACAAGTTTAAAATTTAAAAAAATATAGAAATATTTCATCTTTACAGTGATATTTAAAAAGTTTAGACCCTTAGGTAAATATTTACATGTTTGGTTTTTTTTATTGTAATTTTTTTTATTTTTTTATAACATTTTATTCGGGTATTTTTGGGAGGGTGGGATGTAAACAGCACTTTTATAATGTAAATGTGTGTTGAGTTTTATTTTTTTTACTTTTAGTTGTAGTTTTACTTTTTGGCCACAAGATGGCGGCCATGAGTTTGTTTACATGACGTCACTCTAAGCGTAACATACGCTTAGAGGGACGCATGGGGGACGCAACAGCCCAAAAAAGCGAAGCTTCTGAGAGAAGCTGTCGCTTTTTCTGCAGGGGAGAGGAATCAGTGATCTGCCACCATAGCCCGATTCACTGATTGCCTAGCTAACGAACCGCGAGCCGGGAGCGTGCGTGCACGCGCACGATCGGCCGCGGGAGTGCACGGATGCGCACATGGCCTCCTGGGTGTAGCTAGTACGTCCAGGAGGCCAAAGTAGTTATTGAATGTGTCATTGAGCAAAAACAATAAAACAGTTAAAACTTAAAAAGAAAATTTAAACCTAAAATAAAACTTTGGAATATTTTAAAAAGTCATTTTTAGCAGAGGGAAGATAGATACAATCATTTGTTTCATTAGTTTATTTTCGCTTCGGGTGTCCTTTAACCTCCTTGGCGGTAACCCCGTGTGTGACACGGGGTAAGCCGCCGGAGGGTGCCGCTCAGGCCCTGCTGGGCCGATTTACATAATTTTTTTTTTGCTGGACGCAGCTAGCACTTTGCTAGCTGCGCCAGCACCCCGATCGCCGCCGCCGCGCGCCCGATCGCCGCTATCTGGAGCGGCGCGCCCCCCCCCCCCCCCAGACCCCTGCGCTGCCTGGCCAATCAGTGCCAGGCAGCGCCAAGGGGTGGATCGGGTCTCCCAATGACGTCCCGACGTCGCTGACGTCGGTGACGTCATTCCACCCCGTCGCCATGGCCCTCCAGGAAATCCTGTTCTTTGAACGGGATTTCCTGATCGCCTATCGCCAGAGGCGATCGGCGGGGCTGGGGGGATGCCGCTGAGCAGCGACTATCATGTAGCGAGCCCTGGGCTCGCTACATGATTTAAAAAAAAAAAAATTTAAAAAAAACTGCTGCGCTGCCCCCTGGCGGTATTTTTCATACCGCCAAGGGGGTTAACTAACCAAGGTTGAAGTTCTCATATATCAATAGATTTTTAGGTGTTATAACCAGCTTGATAGAAGTATAAGTGCATTGCCATATAAGATCAGAACTGGCAGACTGTGTCCTTTATGGCCATAAATGGATCATATTCCACTTACCGTCTCTCATGTTTCCTTACACTCAGAACTTTGAACTCACTGGAGGCCCATGTGTTATCCTTATCGCACAACTGAGGCATCTATCATGCGACTTCCTGATTAAGGAGGAACTCTGGCTCGGAGATAACTGCACCACACACATTCCTGACCTCCCATTATTAGGGCCAACTTTTAAAGGAGAACTCAAGGAAGTCACACTGGAGTGGGAATTTAAAAAGGAATAACATTTTAAATTTATACCTGTTCATTTTTTTCATTCTTCAAAAGCAAACCTTCTACATACAGCTCTCTGTATGTTCCTCTTACTAATTCACCGGAGTTTTTTTTTTTCTTGCAATTTAGGGGTGCTGCTAAGGTTTTTGTGGCCCCAAGGAGGAGGTCCCCCCACCAAAAACAAACAAAACAAAATAGGTAGCCCTTCAATATCAATATAATAGCAAGCCAAACATAAAATCTTCCCCTTGTGTGGCTAGGCACCTTCAGTTTAGGTTGCCACTGCCAGTGTAGATAGCCAAGGTGTCCCCCCAGTATAGGTAGCCACTCCCAGCATAGGTAGCCAAGGTGTCTCCCCTGTATAAGTAACCACCCCCAGTATAGGTAGTCAAAGCTGTGTGCCCCAGTATAGGTAGCCAAGGTGTCCCCCCAGTATAGGTAGCCACTCCCAGTATAGGTAGCCAAGGTGTCTCCCCAGTATAGGTAACCACCCCCAGTATAGGTAGCCACTCCCAGTATAGGTAGCCAAGGTGTCTCCCCAGTATAGGTAACCACTCCCAGTATAGGTAGCCACTCCCTGTATCGGTAGCCAAGGTGTCTCCCCTGTATAGGTAACCACCCCCAGTATAGGTAGTCAAAGCTGTGTGCCCCAGTATAGGTAGCCAATGTGTCCTCCCAGTCAGAGCAGGATCATCCACCAGGCAACCTAATAAGGTGCTTGGGGTCTAGTGGGTGTCAAGGTGCACACCTGCCACCTTCTCTGACCTTCCTCAACTTCAGCTCACCAAAAGGACCACAAGGGAGTCCATAATCTACTACCTTGCCGAGGGCCCCATTACATCTTAATCCCTCTCTGCTGCCAGTACTGATAGCCACTCCCAGTATAGGTACCCACCCCCAGGATAGGTGGCCAAAGTTGTCCTCCCAGTATTTGTAGCCACCCCCAGGATAGGTGGCTAAAGGTGTCCTCCCAGTATTTGTAGCCACCCCCAGGATAGGTGGCCAAAGGTGCCCTCCCAGTATAGGTAGTCACCCACCGGATAGGTGGCCAAAGATGTAATCCCAGTATAGGTAGCCACCCCCAGGATAGGTGGCCATAGGTGTCCTCCCAGTATAGGTAGCCACCCCCAGGAGAGGTGGCCAAAGGTGTTCTCCCAGTATAGGTAGCCACCCCCAGGATAGGTGGCCAGAAGTGTCCTCCCAGTATATGTAGCCACCCCCAGGATAGCTGGCCAAAGGCATACCTCCCAACTTTTTAAGATAAGAAAGAGGGACACTTAAGCCACACCCCTGTCACACCCATCACCACGCCCCCATCACACCCCTAGTCACACATACCATAACGATTTTATTAAAAAAAATATGTTGTTTTATAATTCAAACCACACTGGCCCTTTCTATGCTGGTTCATTTTCCTTCATGTTAACTTTTTAAAATTAGTAATATATCAATTTTAAGGCTAGGAAAAAAGTTTAGAGTCAATCAAACACATTTTTAAGCAGAGAAGTACATATATTTACATTGAAAAAGGGACAAACTCCTGAAAGAGCGACAAATGAGGAGGAAAGAGGGACAGAGGGACAGGGCTCCCAAAGAGGGACTGCCCCTCCGAAAGAGGGACAGTTGGGAGCTATGCAAAGGTGTCCTCCCAGTATAGGTAGCCACCCCCAGGATAGGTGGCCAGAAGTGTCTTCCCAGTATAGGTAGCCACCCCCAGGATAGCTGGCCAAAGATGTCCTCCCAGTATAGGCACCACCCCCAGGATAGGTGGCCAGAAGTGTCCTCCCAGTATAGGTACCCACCCCCAGGATAGCTGGCCAGAGGTGTCCTCCCAGTATAGGTAGCCACCCCCAGGATAGGTGGCCAAAGGTGACCCCCCCTCCATACAGGGTATTGATGTCAGTGGGGACATAAAGCTTCCTGCTGCCTCACCATCTCCAACACTCACAGACCTGCAGCGTAACCGTGTACAATTCAACTGCAGGAAATGAGCAATGACCTCACTTCCACATCGGAAGTGTACTTCGTGTTTTGGACTATTAATGATTTATTACCGGGCAATGCTGATAGCAGGGCGTAGCAATAGTGGTTGCAGAGGTAGCCACGGCATCGGGGCCCTTGGGCCAGAGGGGCCCCAAAGGGCCCTCCCTCAACTTCAGTATTAGCTCTCTATTGGTCCTGTGCTCATAATAATCACTTCTATAGATACTGTGAATAGTGGTAATCATTAACAAGCTGTTCCCCATCCCCTTCTTGCACCTCTGACACTGTAGTTGCCATTGGCAGGTTTTGGTGCGCTGTATCAATTGTTATGTATAGAGTGCTTGGGGGGCCCCATGTAAAACTTGCATCGGGGCCCACAGCTCCTTAGCTACGCCACTGTGTAACCTCAAATTAAATATATGGTTCATGTTAACTGTTGAATTGATATTTAGCTATTTAAATATTGACAACCAATACTGCCCTGCGTGTCGCACTGCCTAGGCTGACACCTCAAATTGGCCCTTATTCAAATAAATTCACTTTTTCTCCTGATATTTTCACACCTTAAAATGTCTTTTAAAGGAGAACTGTAGGGAGAGGTATATGGAGGCTGCCATATTTATTTCCATTTAAGCAATACCAGTTGCCTGCTAATCCTCTGCCTCTAATACTATTAGCCATAGCCCCTGAACAAGCATGCAGCAGATCAGGTTTTTTTTGACAGATATGACAAGATTAGCTACATGCTTGTTTCTGGTGTGATTCAGACACTACTGCAGCCAAATAGACGAGCAGGGCTGCCAGGCAACTGGTATTGCTTAAAAGGAAATAAATATGGCACCCTCCATATCCCTCTCACTACAGTTCTCCTTTACCTTATCTAGCTATTAAATGAAGTGTCAGGCAATCTGTGCTACCCCGAGATCTACTTACCCGGGGCTTCCTCCAGCCCCTTGCAGCTGACAAGTCCCTCGTTGCAGCACTACTGTCAATAGCGGCAAACATTTAAAAACAAACAAAAAAAAAAAAATAATATTGTACTCATGTTTGCAAGGGGAACTCTCAAGCCATCTGCAAAAATGTTTACAATATAATGAAACGGTTAAGAAAAAATTTACCTCTTTTGGTACAAAAATCGTGCATCAATTAAACGTCGCGGAGGTTGAGCCGCCCACCAGCAAGCACGAAAATACTCAGAATAATTCTGACAATACTTTCCCACCTACTTTTTACTACTTTTCAATTGCAGAGTTCTAAAAAGTTACACAGAAAATGATCTCCGAGCAATGCTTATGTCCTACACAGAGCCAGATAATCCACAAGGCAAACCTAGGCAGTTGCCTAGGGCCTAGAGAGAGTCTAAGGGCCTGATAGATGCTAGCCCATACCCCCCCCGCCCCCAACCAAATCTTACTAAAAAGCCAGGTGACCATCAGCTGGTGGGCAAAAACTGCTGTCTTGCCTACGGCCCCATCTTGAGGCTGGGTTCACATATGACATAGCGTGAAAGGCTGTGTTTTATGTCATGTTTTATTGATGTTGTGTGCATTTTTTATGCGTTTTTACTGCGTTTGTGAAGCATTTTTGATGCGTTTTGCGTGCATTTTAATGCGCTTATATATTTTGATTTATGCAAATCACTTGGACGACAACAGGAAGCGGAAATACAGCAAAAAAAAACATTTATTTTGGGGAAAATAAACGCATATAAAAATACACGAAAAACGCATACCATTGCGTTCCCATTGACTCTCATCATGTGCATTTTTGATGCGTCTATGAACATTATGCAACAAAACCTGCGGTTTTAAAAATGCAGGTTCAAAAATGCTTATGCGGTTTTTATATGCGTTTTTCCTGTGGCCCATAGACTTCCGTTAGTGGCAAAAACGCAGTGTTTCCCGCAACGCTACCTTTTCTGCTATGTGTGCACCCAGCCTGAAGGACAACTAAAGTGAGAGGGATATGGAGGCTGCCATATTTATTTTCTTTTAAACAATACCAGTTACCTGCAGCCCTGCTGATCTATTTGGCTGCAGTAGTGTCTGAATCACACCAGAAACAAGCATGCAGCTAATCTTGTCAGATCTGACAATAATGTCACAAACACCTGATCTACTGCATGCCTGTTCAGGGTCTATGACTAAAAGTATTAGAGGCAGAGGATCAGCAGGACTGCCAGGCAACTGGTATTGTTTAAAAGGAAATAAATATAGCAGCCTCCATATCCCTTTCCCTACAATTGTCCTTTAATCCTTTTCTGGTTCCATAGAGAAACAGCTGTAGGGAGATCAGCATGCTTTACTGGTGCTGCTATACCAGTGGCGTAGCTAAGGAGCTGTGGGCCCCGATGCAAGTTTTACAATGGGGCCCCCAAGCATTCTATATATAACAATTGATACGGCGCACCAAAACCTGCCAATGGCAACCACAGTGTCAGAGGCAGGGGCGTAGCAATAGGGGTTGCAGAGGTAGCGGCCGCATCGGGGCCCCGAAGGGCCCTCCCTCAACTGCAGTATTAGCTCTCTATTGGTCCTGTGCTCATAATAATCACTTCTATAGATACTTTGAATAGTGGTAATCAATAACAAAGTGTTCCCCATCCCCTTCTTTCACCTCTGACACTGTAGTTGCTATTGGCAGGTTTTGGTGCGCCGTATCAATTGTTATGTAAAGAGTGCTAAGGGGGCCCCATTATAAAACTTGCATCGGGACCCACAGCCCCTTAGCTACGCCACTGGTCAGAGGTGCAAGAAGAGGATGGGAAACAGCTTGTTAATGATTACCACTATTCAAAGCATCTATAGAAGTGATTATTATGAGCACAGGACCAATAGAGAGCTAATGCTGTAGTTGAGGGAGGGCCCCTCTGGCCCAAGGGCCCCGATGCGGTGGCTACCTCTGCACCCCCTATTGCTACGCCCCTGTGCTATACATTCCCTTTCATGGTAACGCTTTAGAATTGCCCTCTGTGACCCGCTGTAGGGGTGACGTCACTCACCTGAGCAAGCAAGGAAGAAATATTGTGTAATGTAACACTGCTTGATAAGCCTCTGCCACGGTCAGTTACGGGTAAAACCAGGCTGTGATGATAAAGAAGTGAATGCAGTAAATTATTCAGGATACCCACTTTTACCATCATTTTCATGGTTTCAGAATCAGAAATGCTTCCTATAGATGTATATTGCTGGGCATTGGTATGTAGCCCCGCCCTCCCAGTGATGCTTAGCCTAGGCTGTTTAGCTATGCAGAATTCTGCTCTCAGAGCATTCTGGGAGACCGGAATGCACAGAAATAAACATTTCGCTCCTGACAGGGCTAATGATGTTGCTACCTGTGATAAATTAAAAAAAATGTAAATCAGGAGAGGAAAGATTTTTACAATGGGCGAATACCGACTTTAATTACATTTATTTATTAATTATGTTATTTTCACTACAGTTCCTATTTACAGCATAAAGGAGGCTTTTCCCTGGTGAGCCAGTAAGAGCAGCTGTCACACACATACATACGTCTTTTCTTTTGTAAAATGTGACAGGAACATTTTTAGGGCCTAAACACACTTACACCCTTCTGTACATTTTCCAGCAATGAGCAACCACCTGTTCTTTACAGAGTACATAGTCATGTCACTGACTGTCCTCAGAGAAGCTCACAGTCTAATCCTACCATAGTCATAGTCTAATGTCCTTCCATATTATTATTATGTGTTTATATAGCACTGACATCTTCTGCAGCACTTTACAGAGTACATAGTCATGTCACTGACTGTCCTCAGAGGAACTCACAGTCCAAACCCCCACCATAGTCATAGTCTAATGTCCTACCATATTATTATTATGTATTTATATAGCACTGACATCTTCTGCAGCACTTTACAGAGTACATAGTCATGTCACTGACTGTCCTCAGAGAAGCTCACAGTCTAATCCTACCACAGTCATAGTCTAATGTCCTTCCATATTATTATTATGTGTTTATATAGCACTGACATCTTCTGCAGCACTTTACAGAGTACATAGTCATGTCACTGACTGTCCTCAGAGGAGTTCACAATTTAACTTCCCAGCAAGGCGGTAATCCCGAGTGTAGCTCGGGCTAGCCGCCGGGAGCTCTATGTAGAGTATAGCGCGCAGTGGGAGCTTTCACTCACCTCCCGAGGGATCCAGATGTCGGTAGCCATTCTCCTTTCTGTCCTCTGAGGCTCTGAAACACTCAGGTGAGATCGCTGTCATTGATCTCTCCAAAGAGTTACAGCACCACCCGGAGGACGGAGGTAAAATTGCAGCTTTGGAGCCCCGGAAGGTGAGTGAGAGCAGGGGCTACTGCTGGCATTCTGGCGGCATGATTCTTTCCTGATTTTAGAGTCTGAAACCTTTTAAAAAAGACCCTAAAATCCGGAAATAATCATACCACCGGGGGGGTGCCTTGTCATACATATTATTATGTATGACAAGGGAATACACTCTGTACAGCGCTGCATAATATGTCGGCGCTATATAAATACTAAGATAAATAAAATAAAATATAGCACTGACATCTCATGTCACTTTACAGAGTACATAGTCATGTCACTGGTTGTCCTCAGAGGAGCTCACAATCTAATCCTACCATAGTTATAGTCTAATGTCCCACCATATTATCATTATGCATTTGTATAACACTGACATCTTCTGCAGCACTTTACAGGATACATAGGTATGTCACTGACTGTCCTCAGAGGAGCTCACAATCTAATCCTGCCATAGTCATAGTCTAATGTCCTACCATATTAATATAATGTATTTATTTAGCACTGACACCTGCAGCACTTTACAGAGTACATAGTCAAGTCACTGACTGTCCTCAGAGATGCTCACAATCTAGTCCCTACCATAGTTATAGTTACATAGTTATTTGGGTTGAAAAAAGACATACGTCCATCGAGTTCAACCAGAGGCTCCTACCATATCTAAGGCCAGTTTGAGGAGGGCGCTGATTCATGTATTTGTATGTATGGGAAGAAAGCAGTGTGTCTGCAGAAAACATGCAAACATATACAGCATTGCCCATGTTAGGAATGATCCCCATCTGATCTCCCAGTAAGGCAATACTGAACAATGTAGCACTCCTTTTAGATAAGCGGACGTTTCCGCGTACAGCTCGTCCCTTGCTCCGCCCACGGCTCCTGTATACACTTATCAGCAGCAACCGTCAGTATATCTGTGCTCACTTAGTGTGCAGGGCACAAGTTGTACGGCATTTATACAGTCACTACAATGCTCTGGGCTCTGATCTCCTGGGCTGCCCTGCTTCTACTGGGCCTGGTGGTCTTCTGCTTCCTCCTCTACTGCGCCTACATCCACTACACCCACCTGAAGTATGACCACATCCCCGGACCCCCGAGAGACAGGTGAGTCATCTGCCAAGTGCTACGTTTCACAGTCTGCTATAGACATACTATGTTTAAAGTGGACCTGAACTCTTTCAAAGAATTGCACCCTGTGTGTATTTAGAGAGTTTCATCTGTCTAATTCCCCCTTATCTGTGTGTAATCTCAAGTTGTAATTTGATCCCTTCTCTGGATCAGCTGACTGCTACGGCAGATAAGGCAGATAAGCTTATTTCAAAGCACAGGATGCTAACAATATGTCTGCTTCCATGAATCAGGAAGTAGAAACAGTGCAGATGTTGCAGGTTTTGAATCAGCTGTAACAAAGAAATGTTTTTTTCCTCTAAATTTTATTATGCTGTTTCATGTCTTTTAGAGCAGAGAGGACATTCTGAGTTCAAGTCTGCTTTGAGGGTTCTTTCACACTGCAGGCGTTTTCTGCCTTTTTGTATCACGCAGGCGATTTTTAAACGCTTGTGCAATGAATGTCTATGAGAATGCTCATATCAGCGCGGGTCGTGCGATGTGCGGGCAGCAAAGCGGTGCCTGGACCATTTTTGGGGCGATTCCGCCTCAATGGAAGGTATAGGAGAAACGCAAATCGCTCACAAAATCACTTTGTGCAGGAATTGCGTTCGCGTTTTTAAGAATAAATACATTGTATTTATTGTTTTCCAGGTCAAAGAGTTCACTTCATGACTTGAGTCAGGGAGTGAAAAAACACAATCACTCTGAAAAAGTAGTTATAGAAGCTCTTTTCAAAAGCCGCAGCGCCCACCCGAGCGCCGGGAGGAGAAAAAAAACTCCTCCAAAAATGAGAAACGCGAACGCTAAAGTAAACGGAACGCAATGTGAACGAATCCTAAAGGACACCTGAAGTGAAAAGATATGGAGGCTGTCATAAGCAGTACCAGTTGCCTGGCTGTCCTGCTGACCTCTTTGGCTGCAGCAGTGTGTGAATCACCCACCTGAAACAAGCATGCAGCTAATCCAGACTTCAGAAAGAGCATCTGATCTGCATGCTTGTTCAGGGACTATGGCTAATTGTATTAAAGGATAACTGAAGCGAGAGGGATATGGAGGCTGCCTGCCATATTTATTTCCTTTTAAGCATTACCAGTTGCCAGGCAGTCCTGCTGATCCTCTGCCTCTAATACTTTTAGTCAAAATATGTGTGTGACAGCGCTCCTCTTCAAAACCTACAACCAAAACACAGATAAAAGTTGCACATAGTGCATTACTGTTTTTTCAAGTAACAGATTTACATGCGCCCCCAGACACGTGCAAAAGTGATACAAAGTGCTCCACTCGTGCTGAGCAGCAACCCCCTCACACCAGCAGCTCACCAGATGGACACCACCTCACAATCCAGGTGAGTCTAGCGCTGAGCCTTAGAGCGGCCAACTTCAAATATTAGCCTCCACAATGCGTATGTCCACAGCGGGATCAAATCCTCTTTAATGTGCAGTTCCACTTGTAAAAATACATAAAAACATACATAGCGTGATACAGTCCAGATATTTAGCAAGGCCTGCGCAGTGTCAGCGCACTCACGTGATTTAAGAAGGTATCAGGCATCTCGGGCCTCATAGCCCAACAGTATCTAGCTGCTATCAGCGGTGCCGGCGTCCCGATATTCCGCTCCCTGCAGCTGTTACTTCCTCGGTGTGTGCGCCTCTTCCTTGTCGCCCAGTGACGTCATTGCTCCTGGTCACGCCCACTAATACTTTTAGCCATAGCCCCTGAACAAGCATGCAGCAGATCAGGTGTTTCTGATATTACTGTCAGATATGACAAGATTAGCTGCATGCTTGTTTCTGGTGTGATTCACACACTACTGCATCCAAATAGACCAGCAGGGTAGCCAGGCAGCTGGTATTGTTTAAAAGGAAATAAATATAGTAGCCTCCATATTCTTCTCACTACAGTTGTCCTTTAAGGTGGGCATACATCTCTCGACTTGGTGAGAGATGTATAGCCTATTGAATCGGATGAAAATTAAGATTTTAACCACTTAGCAACCTTTGCCACGCTTATCTACGCCCCTTTAAAATTCACCTGGGTCACAGGGGCGTAGATAGGCATCTCCTGTTTGTTTTCCCGCTGTGAGCGTTCACATGCGCGATCGCGTGCACGCGGATGCGCGGTCGCGTGCACGCGGATGTGCGGCCGCGTTCGGCACCCGCTGGTCAGCCAATCAAAGTGCTTACAAGTTTGAATGAGCACTGCCAAAGCCAATGACAGTGCTCATTCATGCAGAATGTGTGTAAACATTGAATCAGTCACTATGCTGTTACAGTTACTGAGATCACTTGTGAGAGGATCTCAGATAACTAATACAGCATTAGTGAGTGATCAGCATCAGTGAGGGTTTTTAAAAATAAATTATACCCCCATTAAGCCCATTAACCCTTGCCTCCCTGAAATATTAAAATTGCTGTGGTTTTTAGGTGAAAAACCCTGTGGTAGAGAAGTGGTTAAAGGATACTCTGAAATGTGACATAATGAGATAGAAATGTGTATGTACAGTGCCTAGCACACAAATAACTATGCTGTGTTCCTTTTTCCTTTCTCTGCCTGAAAGAGTTAAATATCAGGTATGCAAGTGGCTGACTCAGTCCTGACTCAGACAGGAAGTGACTACAGTGTGACCCTCACTGATAAGAAATTCCAACTATAAAACACTTTCCTAGCAGAAAATGGCTTCTGAGAGCAAGAAAGAGGTAACAAAAAGGGGAATTTCTTATCAGTGAGGGTCACACTGTAGTCACTTCCTGTCTGATTCAGGACTGAGTCAGCCACTTACATACCTGATATTTAACTCTTTCAGGCAGAGAAAGAAAAAAAGGAACACAGCATAGTTAATTGTGTGCTAGGCACTGTACATACACATGTCTATCTCATTATGTCACATGTCACTTCGGGTATCCTTTAAGAGAGAAAAAGTAATAACTATGCAATCCTAGTGATCAGGTGATCAGGAGTCAATCAGCATGGCTCCTCATTCATTGCAGCAGGTGTCAGCTGTCAAAGCGCGCAAGAATGCTGCATTAATACATTATGTGTCAGCAACTAGCATTCATATAAGGTCAGTTAATTTTAGTATGGGCGGTCTTTTTTTTTTTTTTTGTCACAGCTTCCTGATGGGTCATTCCCCAACATTTATGAAACTGACCAAGGACAACGGCATCATCTATGATTGTCTCCTGGACTGGTAAGTGACACATTCCCCAAAAGAGGCCTCCACTGGTTAATTGCCAGATGGGAGGAGGCGCCTTAATTGTGATACAATGTGTAGTGACAGTAATAGGAACAGTCTTACCTCGTGATAAGAGGTTACGATTTTTATTGTTAGACACCAATAAAAAGACAACACGTTTCACAGGACTTGCCTGCTTCCTCAGGTCAGTACAAGACAGTGTCTAAGCTATCAAGTAAATTTGGCCCCCTGAAACTGAGATACACAGCTCAGACACTGTCTTGCATTGACCCGAGGAAGCGGGGAGGTCATGTGAAACGAGTTGTCTTTTTATTGGTGTCTAATAATAAAAATCTTAACCTCTTAAAGGACTTCCGAGGCCAAATGTTCCCCCAAAAAATAAAAAAAGTTAGATACCTGTATAACTTTGGTGGACACTAAGGACGCCGTCCGTGCCCTCCGTGCCGTTCCGCCGGGTCCCCACCTCTCAATATCCCCCTGAATGGCTCCCGACCCCACGGCCAGGGTGGGGCTCTGCTGCCTGTATAAATATGGCCGCCGGCGCTGGCCGCGGCTGCGCACTCCGCATGGCCTGTACTGCGGCTGCGCAGCACTAGGGCCAACTCCCCGATGCACGCAACAGGCTGTTTCCTGTAGCGTGGATCGGGGGGTTGGCCCTAGAGCTGCGCCGGCGGCCATCTTTATACAGGCAGCAAAGCCCGACCCTGGCCGTGGGGTCGGGAGCCATTCGGGGGGATATTGAGAGGCGGGGACCCGGCAGAACGCCACGGAGGGCGCGGCCGGCGTCCTCCGTGTCCACCAAAGTTATACAGGTATCTAACTTTTTTTTATTTTTTGGGGGAACATTTGGCCTCAGAAGTCCTTTAACAAGAAGACTGTTCCTATTACTTACCTCCTCTCACTATACATTGTATCACAATTGCGGCACCTCCTCCCATCTTGCATTGTCTCCTCCCCTGTCCCAGGGGTTACCTCTGCGACTACATGCAGCGGTCTTTTTTTTTGCCCTTGTTTTTTTCTGGAGCACAACCCATGTTGACCCAACCGAGTCATCATAAACGAGTGTAGACGGACCTTCTCCACATACCCCAAATTGTGGTTGCCTATGGCAACTCACGTTTGTGAAAAGTAGTTATTTCTTTACGCAGGGCTGGATTTACCATAAGGCACTGTAGGCATGTGCCTACAGGCGCTTGATTTATTTAATTTATTTAAGTATTTATATAGCGCCAACATATTACACAGCGCTGTTCAGAGTATATAGTCTTGTCACTAACTGTCCCTCAGAGAGGCTCACAATCTAATCCCCACCATAGTCATGTGTCTGTGTATCATGTAGTACATGTATAGGGCCAATTTTTAGGGGTAAGCCAATTAACTTATCTGTATTTTTTGGATGTGGGAGGAAACCGGGGTGCCCGGAGGAAACCCAGACAGACACGGGGAGAACATACAAACTCCATGCAGATGTTGACCTGGCTGGGATTCGAACCGGGGACCAGGGATGCTCGGATGTGCCTCATCCACGAATTCGGAAATCCGCGTGGTTGCAAAAAAAAATCCGCATTCGGCCCCGCCGCATGCGGATTTTCGTCCGCGTCCACGCAACCACGCGGATTTTTTCCCGTGAATGGCGTAATCACGCGCGGATTCACGCCCGGAGGCGGATTTTCTTTTAACGTTAATAACAAAGCCCCCATACATGCTACAGTCCCCCAAATAGCATGGATTATCGAGGTTATAAGGGGCAACATAACTTCAACATAAAAAATTCCCCCCCAAAATTTTTTTCTAGAGAAAATGGATTTTAAAGTGAAATCAACACTTTAAATGGGGCTATTAATTGGTAATAAGTGGTTTCAAAAAGGGATATACGCGTTAAGCAGTCAAAGAGGTGAAGTTCCAATGGCACTTGGCGGCGAAGGTACCGCTGGAGGAGGATGAGTGGCTGACGGCAAAAAGGCTCCAGAGAGGTTTTTTTTTTTTTTTTTTTTTTTTTTTTTTTGCAGCAATTAGCAATGACATCGCAGCAGAGTTGTCAGTGGACACGGGCAGTGTGAACGCAGAGTGCAGTGGTGGTAGCGACTGAGTCAGGAGAAGAACTATGCGGGCGGTCAGTTCAGCAGCACAGAAGGACCACGGCAACATACTGGTGGTAGTAGTAGCAGCACAGCGTCATAGTGCTGGCCAAAAAATTAAATGCACCCGGTGACCCGGGCAGTGTGAACGCAGAGTGTAGTAGCGACTGAGTCAGGAGGACAAAGCGGGCGGTCAGTTCAGCAGCAGCAGCACAGTAGTAGTAGCACAGCGTAATAGTGCTGGCCAAAAAATTAAATGCACCCGGCGACCCGGGCAGTGTGAACGCTGAGTGTAGTAGCGAATGAGTCAGGAGGACAAAGCGGGCGGTCAGTTCAGCAGCAGCAGCACAGTAGTAGTAGCACAGCGTCATAGTGCTGGCCAAAAAATTAAATGCACCCGGCGACCCGGGCAGTGTGAATGCAGAGTGTAGTAGCGACTGAGTCAGGAGGACAAAGCGGGCGGTCAGTTCAGCAGCAGCAGCACAGTAGTAGTAGCACAGCGTCATAGTGCTGGCCAAAAAATTAAATGCACCCGGTGACCCGGGCAGTGTGAACGCAGAGTGTAGTAGCGACTGAGTCAGGAGGACAAAGCGGGCGGTCAGTTCAGCAGCAGCAGCAGCAGCACAGTAGTAGTAGCACAGCGTCATAGTGCTGGCCAAAAAATTAAATGCACCCGGCGACCCGGGCAGTGTGAACGCAGAGTGTAGTAGCGACTGAGTCAGGAGGACAAAGCGGGCGGTCAGTTCAGCAGCAGCAGCACAGTAGTAGTAGCACAGCGTCATAGTGCTGGCCAAAAAATTAAATGCACCCGGCGACCCGGGCAGTGTGAATGCAGAGTGTAGTAGCGACTGAGTCAGGAGGACAAAGCGGGCGGTCAGTTCAGCAGCAGCAGCACAGTAGTAGTAGCACAGCGTCATAGTGCTGGCCAAAAAATTAAATGCACCCGGTGACCCGGGCAGTGTGAACGCAGAGTGTAGTAGCGACTGAGTCAGGAGGACAAAGCGGGCGGTCAGTTCAGCAGCAGCAGCAGCACAGTAGTAGTAGCACAGCGTCATAGTGCTGGCCAAAAAATTAAATGCACCCGGCGACCCGGGCAGTGTGAACGCAGAGTGTAGTAGCGACTGAGTCAGGAGGACAAAGCGGGCGGTCAGTTCAGCAGCTCAGAAGGAGGACCATGGCAACTTACTGGTAGTAGTACCATAACACCAAAAAATTAACCAAGGTAGGCACTAGGCAGGTAGTAAATGTCTTTATAAAGGCAGGCATAGTTAACAACAGCACATGCAGCAGCCACTTCATGTCCCCCTGTGTCCGACAATAGGGGCCAGAAACTCACCTTCCACCCAAGCCTGGTTGATTTTCAGGAAGGTGAGTTTGTCCACAGAGGCGTGGGAGAGCCGAGAGCGCTTCTCTGTGACCACGCCACCGGCCGCACTAAAGCATCTCTCTGAGAGGACACTGGAAGAAGGGCAGGATAGGAGTTCCAGGGCGTACTGGGAAAGCTCGCTCCAGATGTCCAGTCTCTTGACCCAGTACTCCAAGGGGTCCACGGGGCTGTCGGTGTCATTGAGCCCGCTGGATGACCCCATATAGTCAGACACCATGGTGGTCAGTCGTTGCTTGTGCTGGTTGGTGGTGGATGCTGTGGCGGGCACCTCTGTTCTGGGCTGCTGCACTGCATACAGGCTCTTGCTTAGGCTCTTCAGGTCTCCGGGGCGCCAGTTGCTGCTGCTGCTGCTGGTGGTTGTTGTTGTGCTGCTAGTGGCAATGGCAGGCACCTCTTGCTGGCTTGGCAGAGCAGTTACAGTGGGGGTGGAAGGCTGGGGGAATGCTTCCAGTAGTCTGCGCACAAGGGCCTCCTTCAACTCCCTTGTGCGTTGCTCGGTGGTGGATGGCGTCATTAAGTCTCCCAGCTTCCCCTTCAGACGGGGATCAAGCATCAAGGTAATCCAGATGTCCTCCCTTGAACGCATCTGGATCACCCGGGGGTCCCTGCGAAGGCAGCGCAACATGTGCACAGCCATGGGAAACAAGTGGGCCCTGCCAGCAAGATCTTCCTCGTCCTCGCCATTGTCCCATAACGCATGCCTGTCCTCTTCCTGTGCCATGTCGTTGTCCTCCTCAAACCGCCATCCACGTACAACGCCTGCTGCACTCTGCTCCTCCTCCTCCTCCTCCTCATTCAGGTTAGGGACCTCCAACTCTTCCACTACCTGCACAGTACAAGGTCACTGAAGGATGCAGTGGGCACAGCACAAGGTCACTGAAGGATGCAGTGGCCACAGTACAAGGTCACTGAAGGATGCAGTGGGCACAGCAGTGGGCACTGGATATACAACTAGGTCACTGAAGGATGCAGTGGCCACAGTACAAGGTCACTGAAGGATGCAGTGGGCACAGCAGTGGGCACTGGATATACAACTAGGTCACTGAAGGATGCAGTGGGCACAGTACAAGGTCACTGAAGGATGCAGTGGGCACAGTACAAGGTCACTGAAGGATGCAGTGGCCACAGTACAAGGTCACTGAAGGATGCAGTGGGCACAGCAGTGGGCACTGGATATACAACTAGGTCACTGAAGGATGCAGTGGCCACAGTACAAGGTCACTGAAGGATGCAGTGGGCACAGCAGTGGGCACTGGATATACAACTAGGTCACTGAAGGATGCAGTGGGCACACAAGGATGTCACACTGTGTAACGAGATGCTCATATGCCAGCGAGCGAGCGAGCAGTGGGCACTGGGCACGGCACAAGGTCACTGACAGAATGAATGAACAGCGCTGGCAGAGAGTGGCGGCGCCGGTGGTGTGACTGGCTGCCTGCAAATAGTACAAGTGTATAACTGTCACTGGAATATACAAGTGAACACTGCAGCTGCACTAACCTGCCTGCCTGCACTCTACACACAGATAATCCCCACTCCCACTACACTGCAGCACTGAACCTGCCTGCACAGCACTACACACAGTTAAATAATCACTAGACTCCCACACTCCCACTACACTACACTGACTACAACTAACTACAGCAATCACTCACTGACTAGCTAATTGTGTACAGTATAAGAACAGTGTTAGCAAAAAAAACGCTTTGTTTTTAACACAATAAATGCACTTGCTCAAACAACAATGGCCTGGAGATAATCCTCTCAGCACCACAGTCTAACAAGGACAGAGCTTTTCCATCATGGCCGCCGCTTTATATTCAGGAGGGGAGGGCATAGCTCCCCTCCTGTGATTGGTTGCTAGGGCCTGGCTGGGGCACTCTGATTGGCCTGCAATGTGTCACTTCCGCATAGTTTGACGCATTTCCGCAAACCACGACTTCAGCCCCGGGTTTCACGAGCGTGAATGCGGATTTCTGTCCGCATTCACGCGAAGCCGAAGTAGATTTTCGTGGTTGAAAATCTATTCACGGCTTAGCGTGTCCGAGGCGGAATGCGTCAAAATGGTCGTGAATCCACGCGTAAGCGTGATCACGACCTGGCGGTGAGCACCACTGCCGGGGACCCAGGGCCTGATGATGAAAATACGGCTCACTCCCCTCCCTGAGTGCTTCTCTACCTCCTTCCTTATGCAGAGCCCTGAGAGGAGTGTAAATGTGAGGTTACTCACTGTTCTTTTGGTATTCCACTGACCAGATCTCCCCTCAGTCACAGGCACCTCTAGCTACTTAATTCTGAGGTTCTTCTAGCTACCTAAGGCTGCATTTCAACTTGTGCGGTGCGAATCACCACGGCAAAAATTCGCATGCGGATCCATGCGGGTCCATGCGAAATTTTATGCGAATTCGCATGGATGACGATGCATGCGAATTTAACCATGGCAACGCTGGTGTGCTTTTTCCATTGTTTCTATGCGAATTCGCATGAAAATTCGCATACCTAAACCTCATGCGAATTTCCTATTAAATACATTGTATGCGATTCGCATTGCGGTATGCGGTATGCGAATTCTGATGGCTCTGCCATGCGAATTTTTTCTGCACAGAAAAACGCAAAGGAATCCTGACAAGTGGAAACAGTCCCATCCACTTGTATTGCTATGCGAATTTGCATGCGAAAAACGCATGCGAATTCGCGATAGTGGAAATGAGCCCTAATAAATACTTAGGCTGCATTTCCACTTGTGTGGTGCGAATCGCTGCAGTAAAAATTCGCATGGATGACGATGTATGCGAATTTAACCATGGCAGTGCTGGTGTGCTTTTCCATTGTTTCTATGCGAATTTTTATGCGAATTCGCAAGAAAATTCGCATGCCTAAACCTCATGCGAATTTCCTATTACATACATTGTATGCGATTCGCATAGCGGTATGCGATATGCGAATTCTGATGGCTCTGCCATGCTAATTTTTTCTGCACAGAAAAACGCAAAGGAAGTGGAAACAGTCCCATTCACTTGTATTGCTATGCGAATTTGCATGCGAATTCGCAATAGTGGAAATGGGCCCTGAGGGGCATTGCCTCTAGCAATTTACTATTGAGGGTAATTCTGGCTACCTAATGCTAAGGGGCACCTGTAACTACCTATGACAGGCAAGGGAAGTAAGGGAGAGGTGACAGCTGGGACAGCCAGCACACTTGTGGTGCAGTTTAGTGAAGGTTTGTAGGTTCATGGAGGGCGTGGTCTAAGGTGCTAGGACAGCAGTGCCTATAGGCTCCTGTGAGGTAAATCCGGGCCTGTCCTTACATTTCCCATTTCCCAGAAATTCTACACTTTTGGGCCACCTGGTGCTCTCTTTGTCTCCTATTTTTTTTCCCGATACCTGGGTTTCCAAGTCTAAAATTCATCTACCTGACCCCCCAAAATCCCCCGGATAATTGGTTGCAAAACTTATAGATACTCTAAATGTATTTCCTGTGTTAATATTTATACCATTATTGACAAAATGCCAGAATATTATGCACCATTTTGCAAAGTGCATCGAACAGATCAGATCACTCATTAGTGCCTATACATTACTTGATTTTAAAATTAAGAAATTAAGCAATCGACTTTTTTGAGCAATCACCAACAGTGTGTTTGAACAAAAGGCAATCGACTAGTGGCCCACACACTGGAAGATTCTCATTCTCTAATCGATCTGAACGATGTTGTGTCTGGATGTGTTGAAAGCAAAAAGTCAGTCGACATCATGCAAACAGTAGCCAAACCCTTTATTATCCTTTACGATTGACCAATACTTATCATACTGGCCGATCAAATAAATTGTTCGAAATACCAGATATCAGACGATTTCTATGGATTGAGCAGAACTTAACATAATCTATTTCACCACAATCCAATAAAATGGTCAAATTGCATGGTCTAACATAAAGGAAATTGAGTAATGTATGGGCACCTTAACTGCCCCTGAATGGGCCTCCCAGTCTAAAATCCCTATTAAAGTCCAGGGCCAATCTGAATTGTGCTAGGGGAGGTACCTGTAACCTAGTACCAATCTGTTTTTGATAAATGGGAGTGGTGATGAAAGTGAGGCGGGACAATTTTTCTGGGGGATGGAGAAGGTACTGCAGAGCACAATGCCACCCCCAGTTTCCCAAAATTCAAAAATCCCTCACAAGTTAGGCGGCTTACAAAATCTCTCTGTGACTTTAAGCAATCGTGGAAGTCGGGACATTTAGCAGAATACATTTCTGCATTTTAAAGGACAACTGAAGTGAGAAGAATATGGAGGCTGCCATACATATTTATTTCCTTCTAAACAATACCAGTTGCCTGGCAGTCCTGCTGATCTATTTGGCTGCAGTAGTGACTCAATCACACCAGAAACAAGCATGCAGCTAATCTTGTCAGATTTGCCAATAATGTCAGAAACACCTGTTCTGCTGCATGCTTGTTCGGGGTCTTTGGCTGAAAGTATTAGAGGCAGAGGATCAGCAGGGCAGCCAGGCAACTGGTATTGCTTAAAGGGAAGGTCCAAGCAAAAAAAAAAAATGAGATTCACTTACCTGGGGCTTCTACCAGCCCCATGTAGCCATCCTGTGCCCTTGTAGTCACTCACTGCTGCTCCAGTCCCCCGCTGGCAGCTTTCTGACCTCGGAGGTCAGGGCCACATTGCATACATTTTTACACATTCCCGCTAGTGCAGGAACATTAACACATACATTTTTACGCGTTAGTGGTGAAACGCGTAAATTTTTGTTCCTGCACTAGCTGGAATGCGTAAAAATGTATGCAATGTGGCCCTGACCTCCGAGGTCAGAAAGCTGCCAGCGGGGGACTGGAGCAGCAATGAGTGACTGCGAGGGCACATGATGGCTGCATGGGGCTGGTAGAAGCCCCAGGTAAGTGAATCTCATTTTTTTTTTTTGCTTGAACCTTCCCTTTAAGGATGGGTGCACACATAACATAATGTGAAAGGCTGCGTTTTATGTCATGTTTTAATGTTGTGTACGTTTTTTGTGCTTTTTACTGGGTTTTTGGTGCATTTGTGATGCGTTTTTCATGCGTTTTAATGCGTTTGCAGTTTGCACATATTATTATTATTATTATTTAGTATTTATATAGCGCCGACATCTTCCGCAGCGCTGTACAGATTGTATTTTTCTTACTTAACTGTCCCTCTTAGGGGCTCACAATCTAATTCCTACCATAGTCCTATATCTATGTATTGTGTAGTGTAGTGTATCGTAGTCTAAGGTAAATTTTTTTTTTTTAGGGGGAAGCCAATTAACTTATCTGTATGTTTTTGGGATGTGGGAGGAAACCGGAGTGCCCGGAGGAAACCACGCAGACACGGGGAGAACATACAAACTCCTTGCAGATGTGGACCTGGCTGGGATATGCATTTTGCATGCGTTTTTATATTTCCATTTATGCAAATCACTAGGAAGACAACAGGAAGCGAAAATACAGCATCAAAAAATTATTTTTTGGGGGAAAAAAAGCATATAAAAACGCATGAAAAACGTACACCATTGCGTTCTCATTGACTTTTATTTTGTGCGCTTTTGATGCATCTATGAATATTATGCAACAAAACCTGCGTTTTAAAAAACGCAGGTTTGAAAACGCATACGTGTGTTTTGTTTTTTTTTATATGCGTTTTCTCCTGCGGACCATAGACTTCCATTAGTGGTAAAAAAAAACAGTGTTTCTGCTGTGTGTGCACCTAGCCTAAAAGGAAATAAATATGGCAGCCTCCATATCTCTCTCATTTCAGTTGTCCTTTAACCACTTCGCCGCCCGGGTACAGTATATCTACGCTCCTTTGGACTTCACTTCCCCGCCCGGAGCGTAGATATACGCACCCCTCGCCGCTGCCGCCGCTGTCCGCGCTCCCACTCGCACTCCCGCGATCGTGCACGCCACCGCCCGCTCGCCCGGAGATCAATGAACGGGAAAATCCATTCCCGTTCGTTGATCTCTGCCCCCGCAATGATCGGCATGCTTCTACGAGAAGCAGCGCGATCATTGTGAAAAAACTCAGTTTCCCCGCCTCCCTTCCTGCAAGCGTCCTTCCGACTCTTGCAGGACGCCTAAAAAAAATGTGGCCATCTTGTGGCCAAAAAGTAATACTACACCCAAACATTTTTTTCACATACAAATACATTATTTTTACTATTCATTTTAACTAATTAACTTCCACACTCCCCAATTGTTACCAATATTTTTTTTTTTTGAAATATTAAAATAAATTAAAAAAAATTACACTAAAAAAAAAAACTTAAATAGTTACCTTAGGGATTGAAATCTTTAAATAATTTATATCAAGAGGGTATAACACTGTTACTTTATAAATTATGGGCTTGTAATTAGGGATAGACACAAAACTGAAAAAAATGCACCTTTATTTGCAAATAAAATATTGGCGCCAAACATTGTGATAGGGACATAATTTAAATGGTGTAATAACTGGGACAAATGGGCATATAAGTTACATGTATTTTAATTATAGTAGCATGCATTATTTAAAAACTATAATGGCAGAAAAATGAAAAATAATGTTTTTTTTCCCAAATGTTTTCCTATTTTCCCATTAAAACACATTTAGAATAAAATAATTCTTGGCATAATGTCCCACCTAAAGAAAGCCTAATTGGTGGTGAAAAAAACAAGATATAGTTCATTTCATTGCGATAAGTAATGATAAAGTTATAGGCGGATGAATGTAAGGAGCGCTGAAAGGAGAAAATTGCTCGGATGCTGAAGGGGTAAAACCCCTCAGTTGTGAAGTGGTTAAAAGCTGCTAATGGGATCCATTGTAAAACTTCAGGTATTTGTGTGGTATGTATTTTTGCAATACTTATTAGTCCTATAGGTGAACTCCACAGGACCAACTTTCCACTTATTCCATAATGTCTTCTTTGATGAAGTTACATGCAGGAATCAGTTAGACCAAGGGGTGACAAACTCAATCACACAAGGGGCTGAAAACTAAAACAAAGTCAAAGTTTCAGCCAAATTGTTTATTAAGATTTAGCATAAGGGCCCATTTATACTTAAAGAGAACCAGAGACGAAGCACCCTCATGTATTTTATTACATTTATCAGTGGGAACATGACAGTAAACACCTATCATGCTTTTAGTTTTATTCTTCGCAGTCTAATCTATCGGTTATCAGCTGTGATAACAATCCACCGACTGATTCAGTCTAGGTTTGACCTGGAATCATTGTAGCTGAGTCACTCTTCTGTGGAGTCTTTTCAAGCCCAAGCCTGCCACCTCCTGTCTCAGATTTCCTACTCAGAGCTGTTGACATAGGAGGGGCTGCTGCTGCTGCCGAGAAAGAAGCTCTGGAACAGACAAGTGTATCTGTGTGCATTGTGCAGCCAGTCATTATCTACTGTATGCAGTTTCATTTCTATGAGAGACACTTCCTACAGGCAGCCACACAGCATGCCAGAATAATAAAGTTGAAAGCACACAGATAAAAGCCTGCAGCAGCCCTGCTTGTCTATAGTCTCATAGAGGCTAGACAGAACACCCAGAACAGCTTATAACCTGGAAGCAGAAGGGATATGAGCCGGCGGCCATATTGGATATTTCCTGGAGCAATAATGGATAAAAAAACACTCAAAAAGGCACACCAGAGTGGCGAAATTATCAGGTAGAGCATTTATTCTTTACAAGCTATTGACCGATAAGTTTATTTTGTGTGAATCGTTCATCTCTGGTTCCCTTTAATCAGTTGGTGTGCGTTAGTATGCGTTAGTACGCGTTTTTTCCATAGCAGTGCATTGTGAAAAAGATTTCAGTTAAAACACGTTAAGTGTGAAAGGTAACATTGGGAAACATGGGCATTACTTTGAAAATCAGTTTTCTTTCCGTTTTAACTGAGAGCAACTGATTAAGTGTAAAAGGGCCCTAAGGGTCCTTTTACACTTAATTTGCTGCGTTGGGCATGTGTTTGCGTTGGTACGCGTTAGTACGCGTTTTTCCCCCAAATGTAATAGAAAACCTATTTGTTACAATCCCCACACGCTGGCATCCGCAAAAAAAGAATACTTTACTCTTTTTTTTTGTTTGTTTCTATTACATTTGGGGGAAAAACGCGTACTAATGCGCACTAACGCAAACGCATGCGCATAGCAGTGGATTAAGTATAAAAGGACCCTAAACGTTGCCTAGAGCCCTTTTACACTTGATCCGCTGCATTTGGCATGCGTATGCGTTGGTACGCGTTGGTACACGTTTTCCCCCCAAATGTAATAGAAAACATATCCCAACACGTGACGTTGCCATCCGCAAAGAAGAGTACTGTACTCTGCCAGCGTGTGGAATTGGTTTTCTATTACATTTGGGGGAAAAAAACGCGTACCAACGCGTACCAACGCATATGCATGCCAAACGCAGCGGATCAAGTGTAAAAGGGCTCGTAGGGCCCGTTTCCACTAGCTGCCGTGCGTCCTGCAACACGCGCGGCGGCACTTCCTGGTTGTGAGAGGACGCAGCCGAATCTTGGAAGCCGTGCCATACACGGCTATGGGATTCGCTGCCCCCCGCACGGAAAAATGCTCACCCAGTGACCAACTGTGCAAAGTTTGAGAGCCCTACCATTAACAGTGTAAGAATGGCTACAGTTTACATTTTCCCAGTGAAGTTTATATTTGTCTCCGCCCACTTTTTGGTTATAGGGATAAAAAGTATCCTATACATGTTATTCCAGGTAGTGTACTATGTGTGTGCCAAATTTCATTCAAATCCATTCAGCCATTGTTGCGTGATTGAGTAACAAACATCCAAACTTTCACATTTATAATATTATTAGTATTAGTAAGATGGATTTTGAAGCATTATGCTATAGAAATATAAACTTACCCAGAATATCTGGCAGTGAGTTTATGTTAGGCATCATAAACACTCCAGTAATCTTAGTACACCCATTCCTTAGACCTTTTCATGGGGCAGGGGGGGGGGGGGGGGGAAGTAAAAGTGACTGTACAGCAGCACTAAAGGGCACTGTGCTACCAGCATAACTGCCAGGGATGGATTTCTGGGCAGTAGCTGGCCAAGGGGTGGCTGGACATGGTAGAGGGTTTACTGCATATAGAAGAAAAGGCTGCATATAGAATAGGAGGGGGTGCTGCACATGGAAGGGGAGCTTCAGGAAAGTTGGCATAGGGCTAGAAAAAGTATAAATCTGGCCTTGACAACTGCTATGTATTACCAACAGCAGCATTATTAGAAATGAGTGGGCCTCCCAGCAAGAGTTTTGATGCACCCTTTAAAATAAAAGAAGTGTTCCTCTGGCAGTAAAATGTACAAATCCCTGCCCTGCTCAGATTATATTGCACAGCTACTGCCTAGCGACAAGTCCGTACAACATTTGGGTGCCACAGTGTCACCCACAAGGTTCAGTTCAATCCTGGTGTACAACATACTGTATAACTATTTAATCATAAGTTTTTATACTGTTGCATAAACACAACGGTGGCTGGTTCTGTTTACATGGGTCTTGTTTTAGGGTTTTAAAGTACGGTCCGGTTGTGCGCATCAACGGCTTGCACAAGGTGTTTATGATTGTCACCGATCCTGAAGCAATCAAGGTAAGAGCGTTACAGCGTTACTTCTGAGACAAAATCGCTGATATGTTTACATATGTTTACCCCATCCTGTTCTTTTGATGAGAACCTGTAATATATATAACTAGCTGATGACCTGGCATTGCCCGGGTATGTATTTGGCTGGTGTTGGCTCCGCACACTTTTCTAACTAACACACAAACATTAAATGACCAAGTTTGTGAGCTTTGGGGTCCTTGGCATCAATAATTTATATTTTCCCAGTGAAATGAAACAAATTTGATTGGCTGTTTGTGGCTCCACCCCTTTTTCTGAATTTGTACCCCAGTCTCCCAATGACCAACTGTACCAGGTTTGAGGCTTGTGCCATTAACAGTGCAAGAATGGCAGCAATTTTATTGACATTAGGATCCTTGGTACGCATATCCACGCCCCTTTAAACTTCACGTGCGGATCAGGGGGGTAGATATGCATACTGCTGCCTTACTGTCGCGTTCACGATCCCCGCGCAGTTTTTGGTCGATCCACCGTCGCATCCCCCTCCTTCTGTGATCAGGATGTGGGAATCTTTATATTCTCAATTCCGATCACCGCTCCCGTGTCTTCCGAGAGCTTGAAAACGTCACACAAGCTCTCAGACCCCTCACTTCCTGTTAGTCCGTGTTCTATTAACCCTCCTGGCGGTCTAATCAATTTCACTAGGAGGGAGCGCAGCAGTTTTGTTTTTTTAAATCATGTAGCGAGCCCCGGGCCGATCCACCCCTCAGCGCTGCCTGGCACTGTTTGGCCAGGCAGCGCACGTGGTCTGGTGGGGGGGGGGGAGCGGCGCGGCGGATAGCGGCGATCGATCGCGGGGCGGCGGCGATCGGTGTGCTGACGCAGCTAGCAAAGTGCTAGCTGCGTGCAGCTAAAAAAATAGTAAGCAAATCGGCACAGCAGGGCCTGAGAAAACCTTCTGCGCGGCTTACCCCGAACTACCTGGTTACCGCCAGGAAGGTTAATAGCAACACGGTCTCAGTAGCACCATCTTGTGGCCAAAAAGTAAAAATACACATAATTATGCCAGCATACTGTTTTACATACAAAGTTTAATATTTTTTTTATTACATTTGTATTACATCCAACCCTGCCCCACAGTTACAGAAATAAAATACTTGTTTACATAAATAGTTACCTTAGGGACTTTTCTAATATGTCATGAGAGTATACTACTGTTAATTTTGCAAAAAAAAAAAAAAAGTCTTCTAAACTTTGTAATAACCGTGACAAATGGACAAATAAAATGTGTGGGTTTTATGTATCGAAGCACATTTTATTTTAAGATTATAATGGCTGAAAACCGAGAAATAATATATTTGTTTTTTTCCTTATTATTTCCTTTACAGTGCATATACAATAAAATAATTCATAGCAAAAACTACCACCCAAAGAAAGCCTAATTTGTGGCGAAAAAAACAATATATAGATCATTTCAGTGTGATAAGTAACAATAAAGTTATCGATCGATACACACACACGTCCGATTTTATATATATAGATTTAAATTTACTTTTTTAGATTTTGCTGTTTCATTATCTCTGCTCAATGGCACATTCATTGAAGTATGCCAGAGATAAAAATCTATGATCTATTGAACCTTCTTATCTCTTTCCTGCTCTCAGAAGCCATTTACTGCCAGGTAATTCTTTATCAGTGAGGGCTATGCTATAGTCCAACCCATTTCCGACCCAGATAAAAACTGTCACTTGCATACCTGATGTTTAACTCTTTCAGGCAGAGACTGAAAAAAAAGAATACAGCATATTTGTGTGCCTGGCACTGTCCATACACGTCTGTCTCATCATGTCACATGTCACCTCAGTATTCCTTTAAAGTGAACTCAAGGGGGTTGACCAAAAAAAAAATGCGTAAACTTACCTAGGTTGGAGGGAAGCCGTTGAATAGTCCAAAGGCTTCCCATGTCCTCCACATCCCCACCATTACCACGCGGACCCTGTGAACATATCAAGAGACAGATATGTTCTTGTGGCCGTTCTCCCTACCATGCATGGCCATACTCATGCAGGTGCAGTAGGACCGGACTCAAACATGCAGGGGAGCACAGTAACAAACTTTTAGAAGATCCAGGTCAGCGGTTGTGACAAGGAGGACGTGGGAGGCCTGTGGATGATCTCTCCTTAGGTAAGTATCAAACTTACATAAAATAGGCTGAAATAGCTGTTGTGGGCCCCAGACCTAACACTGTATTAGTGCTGGGAACCACTATGATTCCCTGCAGCACTTTAAAGTCGCCGCAACGCTGTGTGCATCGATTCCTAGTGCGATTGAGCTTGCATTTCCTGGCTATTAGAAGCGCTGTACAGTAAACTGTACACTGCTTCTGATTAGCGATTCAGGTGTTTTTTTTTTTAAAAATAAACTTTATTGTACTTACCAGGTGTCTGGATTTCCGGCTTGCGTCCATAGCCCCTCCCCCTAAAGCAGGGGTGTCAAACTCAAATAGAAAGTGGGCCGAAATTGTAGGGATCAGTGAATAATGGCGCACAGCGCCTATGCATAAAAATGGCGCCGCATTAAAAAGATACGCTTATCGCTATTTATCGTTAGTACTGCATAATAATGGCGCACAGGGAAAAAAGAAGAAAAACGGCACACACTAACGTTATTTATCAATAGTGGCACACACTAACGTTATTTATCAATAATGGCACACACTAACGTTATTTATCAATAGCGCCCTACATAAGCCAAACTGCAGACGTTATTTAACTGCAAAACGGGGAATTGATTTAATGTAACACTGTCAAGGTTAGGGTTAGGCACCACTGGGGGGGTCTTAAGGTTAGGCACCACCAGGGGGGTCTTAGGGTTAGGCACCACTAGGGTTAGGCACCACCAGGGGGGTCTTAGGGTTAGGCACCACCAGGGGGGTCTTAGGGTTAGGCACCACCAGGGGACTCAGTCTTAGGGTTAGGCACCACCAGGGGGGTATTAGGGTTAGGCACCACCAGGGGGTCTTAGGATTAGGCACCACCAGGGAGGTCTTAGGGTTAGGCAACACCAGGGGGGTCTTAGGGTTAGGCACCACCAGGGGGGTCTTAGGGTTAGGCACCACCAGGGGGGTCTTAGGGTTAGGCACCACCAGGGGGGTTTAGGGGTTAGGGATAGGTACAGAGAGAGCTGGTTCTGTGTGTTAACGGTAAATAACAATAAGGCTTTAACGTTAAATAACAATAAGGCTTTAACGTTAAATAGCGATAAGCGGCAAACGGATTAGCGGCAACACCGTGCGCCATTATTCGCAGGCGCCATTTTCAGATGGATGCGAAATTGTACACTGGGACATAGTCGGGGTTCCAACCTCAATGTTTACTGGCCACCTTCATAGTTACATAGTTATTTGGGTTGAATAAAAGACACGTCCATCGAGTTCAACCAGAGAACAAAGTACAACACCAGCCTCTTCCCTCACATATCCCTGGATCCCTGATCCAGAGGAAAGCGAAAAACCCTTACAAGGCATGGTCCAATTAGCCTCAAAAGGGAAAAAATTCCTTCCCGACTCCAGATGGTAATCAGATAAAGATCACTGGGTATTACCTAGTAATTGTAGCCATGGATGTCTTTCAACGCAAGGAAAGCATCTAAGCCCCCTTTAAATGCAGGTATACATAGCTCCCAACTGTCCCTTTTTCGGAGGGACAGTCCCTTTTTGGGAGCCCTGTCCGTCTGTCCCTCTTTCGCCCTCATTTGTCCCTCTTTTAGGACTTTGTCCCTCTTTCTATATAAATATATATATTTCTATACTAAAAATGTGTTTGATTGACTCTAAACTTTATTCCCATCCTTTAAATTGATATATTACTAATTTTAAAATGTTACTATGAAGGAAAATGAACCAGGATAGAAAGGACCAGGGTGGTTTGAATTATAAAACAACATATTTTTCTTATGAATTTTTTATGGTTTGCGTGACTCGATGCGTGGTGGGCGTGGCCAGGGGTGTGGCTTAAAGCGGAATGTAACCCTGCATTTCAACTTTGCTCTAAAACATTATTTACAGTATATTATATGCAACCAGCATTTTTTTTTTTACTAGACCAGCATTGGAAGGGTTACACAGAGCTTTAACGTTCCTGGAGAGAACTGCAGACGCATCCGAAGCTTACATAGATACATTTTGTTTACATAAATGTATCTGAGTGTTGAATGTGACCGCACTCTCTCTGACTGAGAAGAAGCTGGAGGACAGCCAAAGAGTGTGTAACATTTATCACTTGTTACATTCTATTTAGTTAAATGTATCTATCTGAACTACTGCATATCTCTCCACCAAACTTTAAAACTCTGTGTTTAACCCTTCCAATGCTGGTTTAGTAAAAAAAAATGCTGGTTGCATATAATATGCTGTAAATAATGTTTTAGAGCAAAGTTGAAATGCAGGGTTATATTCCGCTTTAAGTGTCCCTTTTTCTCATCTCAAAAAGTTGGGAGGTATGGGTATAGAGTTTGTCATAGCTACTTCCTGTGGCAATGCATTCCACATCTTAATCACTCCTCCTTTATTAAGTTCCCAGGTGTCTAATGGCCCCCTCAAACCCCTATACAGTTCCCTGGTGTCTAGTGACCCCCCCCCCCCCCCGCCCTACACAGTTCCCTGGTGTCTAGAGTCCCCCACCCTCCCCTGTACAGTTCCCTGGTGTTTAGTGCTTTCCCTCTACCTCCCCCATAGGGCTTTTCTGGTGTTCCAGGGCTTCACCTCCAATATATCTTCCCTGGTGGTCTAGAGTGAGCCAAAAATAATGCAAAGTGGGGAAACCACTTGAGTGCCAAATTTAATGGCTCTGAGGGCCAGATTTGGCCCGTGGACCGTAGTTTGACATGTATGTCCTAAAGTAAGAAGTCATAGGTGCTTCTCTAGGACCAATCAAAGAAACACGTGTGACCTCTTCTGCTAGGGGGTGGGGCTACGGGCAGAAGCTGGACATCAGGGCACCTGGTAAGTATAACAAAGTTTATTTAAAATTCAAATCGCTCGGCCCCCAAATCGCTGCAAAATCACTTTTCAAAATCGATTTTGCAGAGCTTCTATATACAGCATTGAGTGCAAACGCACTCAAGATGCTGCACGTCCTGTGATTGTGATTAACCCTGTCCCATGTCCTGTGATTGAGACTAGTGTGTTCAGGATAGACAAGTCAGAGGCGCTTAGCTATCTACTAGACTGAAAAAGTTCCTATACTCCTCAATATACAATCACACTGACCGAATTTGTACAGGTAAATGTTTGTGTCACACTTTGCCAACTAGGCTTGACCCTCCAGGTACATTAATTAAGAAGTTTTAATTAAAAACTTTCCCTGATTGTAAGACGTACACGATTCTTGTCTCACTTAACCTCCCTGCCGTTATAAAAAAATGCTGCGCACGGCAGGGAGGGTGTTTTTTCGCATTATTTTTTTTTTTTTAGCATGTAGCTAGCCTAGCGCTAGCTACATGCTTCCCCCCTCCCTGCGGCGTCCCCCCGAATGCGCCGATCGCCGCCGGCGCATATACCCATCCGGAAATCCCGTTCTGAACGGGATTTCCAGGAGGGCTTCCCCCGTCGCCATGGCGACGGGCGCGATGACGTCACCGACGTCATCGACGTCGTGACGTCAGAGGGAGTCCCGAACCACCCCTCGACGCTGCCTGGCACTGATTGGCCAGGCAGCGCACGGGTCTCGGGGGGGGGGGGGACACCCTCTGTCGCGGCGGGTTGCGGCGAATCGGCGGGGAGCGGCGGCGATCGTAAGTTACACGCAGCTAGCAAAGTGCTAGCTGCGTGTAACAAAAAAAAAATTATGCAAATCGGCCCAGCAGGGCCTGAGGAATCCTCCGCGGCAGGTTACCCCGAGCTGAGCTCGGGATAACCGGCAGGGAGGTTAAAGGGATTTGCTGGATTTGTAACCACAAAGGGCTTGATTCACCAAGCGGTGCAAAGTGTTTGCACGCTGGTGAAAAGGCCCTTATCACGCCTAAACTCACTTTAGGCATGATAAGAAGAAACTCGCGCGAAGTTAACGCGCGTACGCGACGCTTCGCGCGAAGCTCCCATTAAACCCTATGGGACTTTGCGCACGCAATCACGCGCGTACGCGCGAACGCGCGTACGCGCGGTAACTTCGCGCGAAGAGCAGGAAAAAGCGGTGATAACTCAGTGGTGAAAAGGTCATCACGCCTAAAGTCTTTTAGGCGTGATAACTGGGTTATCACCGCTTTGTGAATCGAGCCCAATGTGTTTACTTTGTATACAATGCACATTTATAGAGGTAAAAGGGTGACTATACACTCATGTAGGGGTCTTTGCTGATCCCCCCCAACAGGAATTATACTCTGATGGGGTGTAGCTATCCTACTGGTGGTCAGGGCCGGTTTAAGCAACAATGGGGCCCCAGGGCAAAATAAACCTGGGGGGCCCCCCCAACATATACCCCGGAACAAAAATCGGCACTAGGGGACCTTTTTTGCAGCTGGTATAGTCAGGGTGTGAAGTCCCAATCGGTCGGAGCTCCACATTCTGGCTATCCCAGCCTGCATGTTTCAGGAGGGGGGACCCCACATAATTTAAAAAAAAAAAATCCCACACTCTAAACAAAAAGAAATATTGGGAAAATAGAAAAAAATGCCAGGGATTTTCATACAGCCATATTGCGGGTGTATAGCGATCTCTGGCCAAAGCGCTGCGGCTGCGTATAGACCCCCTGGAAACCCCGTCAGGAAATTTATTGCGCTTTCGTTTGATGCATGTAAAATTACACTACCGTTAGGTTTGCTACTAAAAGTGACATTTACCGCATTTAAAAGTATACTTTTTTCCTTAGAAACTTTAAAATCGATTTTCTCAAAAACTATAAGGTCTTTTTGAAAAATTGTTTTTCCCTCTTATTCCTAATGATCTCCTTAACATATCCTGCAAATTTAGGGTTTCTAGCATTTAAGGTGGATTTGCTATCAACCATTAAAGTCGGCAGGTTTTTAAATGTGTATTTTTTTTCCCTTTGAAACTTTAAAATCAATTTTCTCAAAAACTATAAGGCCGATTTGAAATTTTTTTTCCTCTTGTAGCCACTGGGGGCCCCTACAAGCTCTGGGGCCCTGGGGCAGCTGCCTTCTCTGCCTCTATGGTAGCGCCGGCCCTGCTGGTGGTTACCCTATAAATGTATAGTCCTCCTATTGTGCTCTTGTCACAACCGCACTGACATTGTGCTAGTGTGCGCACTGCAGTCGGTTTGCATATGTCATATAAACACAATATGAAATCTTCCCCATAGGGGATATAAACACCTTCATGGAAGGTAGCTGGGAAGAATTAATTTCACCATAGGAGTGAGAGGAAATATAGTGGTAAATAGATAGATAGGTGCCACTCAACAATTGTTTCACCTCAACTAAAGAGGCGTCGTCAGGAGTATGTGATGCACATTCAATTTACAATATATACAATATATACACAGTAGTCCCCCCACCAACCAACAGAGTTTCCCCCAGCCAGGGCCGGGCCGAGGCATAGGCTGGAGAGGCTCCAGCCTCAGGGCGCAGTGTAGGAGGGGGCGCACAATTCATTCAGCTGTCATTCCTAATTGTGTTTGAAGCAGAAAGAAATAAGAAAAGGAGATATATAGCAGTGACTGCAAGCCAGATAACTAGATATTAAGGTGTTGGGGAGGTTGTGGGCCCTGTGGCACCTCTTAGTCTAATAGCAATCAGTGTGTGACGGCTGGGGTGGCAGGGATGGAGGGGCGCACTTTGGTGTCTCAGCCTTGGGTGCTGGAGGACCTTGTCCCGCCTCTGCCCCCAGCAACCCGCTCAAGTCAGAGCTGACTTGAGCGGGTTGCTGGGGGAAACTCTGTATTTCCTCTCACTCCTATGGTGAAATTAATTCTTCCCAGCTACCTTCCATGAAGGTGTTTATATCCCCTATGGGGAAGATTTCATATTGTGTTTACCGTATATGACATATGCAAACCGACTGCAGTGCGCACACTAGCACAATGTCAGTGCGGTTGTGACAAGAGCACAATAGGAGGACTATACATTTATAGGGTAACCACCAGTAGGATAGCTACACCCCATCAGAGTATAATTCCTGTTGGGGGGGGATCAGCAAAGACCCCTACATGAGTGTATAGTCACCCTTTTACCTCTGTAAATGTGCATTGTATACAAAGTAAACACATTGTGGTTACAAATCCAGCAAATCCCTTTAAGTGAGACAAGAATCGTGTACGTCTTACAATCAGGGAAAATTCCTCAATATAGCCTGATGAAGTGGGATATGCCCGCGAAACACGTTGCACTTGACTGGAGTATGAAAATAAATTATTTTGTTGAAAAAATCAACAGTATTTTGTGTCTACATTGGGGAGTTAAGACCACCGCTAACCCCCCTATTTGTAAAATTTTACCTGATTTTACACTTCTGGCGCCTCTGTACATCTGCAAAAAAAAGGTGGGTTCAGCCCGGTTTAGATTTATTGGCAAAGAGTTTTTGGGAATCACCGGCGATTGTTGCCGATCCCAAAATGCTGCCATATACACCCTAGTGGGTCCCAGCCAGCCCTTATGGAGGATTGGGTTTATCCCTGAAAGGGGACAATTCTTTCATTATAGTATGACCATTAACCAGCTTATTGATGTGACTTCCAGGCCAGGATGGAGACACACTAATCTTGCCATCTGTTTTTCTAGGAACTCTTGATGTCATCCAAGCACCCGAAAGAACACTTTTATGAAAACATATTCTACCTGTTTGGAGTGCGGTAGGTCGGCATAGACAGAAACAAAACTAATTCACTCATTTTCATGCGGTCATAGGACAGGATACAGGAACAGGAAACACATCATCAGGCACAATTTACATTACAAAAACACATAAAAAGCATGGTACATATTGAAATACGTTGAGTGGGATTTGTATGCCTTATGCAAAAAACTAATGTAGGATATGTTTTTATTTAATGCAGATTAGTCGCAATGCAGAAATCGCTATTCGCTAACATTTTTACAAATATAGGAATCTATTAGATTAGACAATATGCGATTACCGGTATGCATTGCGTGAAAATGCATGCAAATTTGACAAGTGTGAACCCTGATTGAGGCTTAAAGAGAATCTGTATTGTTAAAATCGCTCAAAAGTAAACATACCAGTGCATTAGGGGACATCTCCTATTACCCTCTGTCACAATTTCGCCGCTCCTCGCCGCATTAAAAGTGGTTAAAAACAGTTTTAAAAAGTTTGTTTGTAAACAAACAAAATGGCCACCAAAACAGGAAGTAGGTTGATGTACAGTATGTCCACACATAGAAAATACATCCATACATAAGCAGGCTGTATACAGCATTCCTTTTGAATCTCAAGAGATCATTTGTTTGTTTCTTTCCCCCTGCAGTTCTCATGCACTGAAGTTTCAGGCTGCTCTTTTCTTCCTGCAAACAGCTTTGCCCTTGTTTGTAATTCCTCAGTATGTGAAAGCCCAGCCAGCTCAGAGGACGATTTATCCAGCTGATTAGAGCAGCTTCTCTGTTCTCTCTTATCTAAATAACACACAGGCAGTGTGCATAGAGGGGCCAGAAAGGGTGAGTTCATAGCAGAACCACAACACTGAAGAACTTGGCAGCCTTCCAGACACAGGCCGACAAGTCTGACAGGGGAAAGATACATTGATTTATTACAGAGACTGTCATAGTAGAAAGTGCTGCAGTTAGCCAGAACACATTAGAATAGCTTTTGGAACATGTAGGATGATAAAAAACAGGATGCAATTTTTGTTACGGAGTCTCTTTAAAATGGCCACACGCCATACAATTTTTTTACATTTCTTTTCAATTCAATTTTTCTGATTCATTGTAACATTTTAAAAATCTAACCAATTTTACCCCACACACATGTTAATTTTTTTCCCCAATTATGAAAAAAAAAATGATTGAAAACTCTGAAAAAATTTCTTGTGTCTCTACATTACTAAATTGTCAATCTACCACACACCATAATTTCCGCCACTCCCAATTGAGAGAAATTGAAAAAAAAAAAACAGGAAATCCGGAATTTTCACTCAAATAAAAAAAAAGTATTTCAATTTGTCTATAGAAACGACTGTTTTTATCAAATTGATGTAAAATCACATAATTTTATTGTATTGTGTGTGGCCACTATTAAGCTCAGCGGAGTTGGAACAAGGCCCCTGGAAACCTACCACGCCCTGGACGCCTGCCTTGCTGCCCTCTGGTGATCTGGCTTCCTCCCAATCTCTTAGTGAATTTACCCAAACTGTTTACTTCACCATCAAGCTCCTTCTAGATGAAATATAATGCAGTTGAATGGCAATGGTGTGTCAGCATTTCACACGTGGTCACCTGGCAACAAGATACCGCCTCCTGTCACCCCTGAGTGCGACTTTGGCCGGGTTCCTGCAGAGAAAGCCGCTCCGCCATCTGTAGTGAGCGCTAATAAGCACCTGCAGGCATACGTAATAAAAGGGCGCCTGGAAATTTGGGCGCACAGGAAAGCCTATAGTAGAATACTGTATCGTTAAATTTACAAATATTCTACTATTAGGCTGCTTTCACAGTGGGACGTTACAGGCGCACGTCAGAGCAGCCTGTAATGCAGCCCAACTCACAGTAATAAAAAATAAATGGGCTGTTCACAGTGCCCACGTTGCGTTACATTGTAACGCTGGACGTTCTATGAAAGTGCAGCATGCTGTGAGTTATACTCGGTTTTAGCCTCGTTAGACTGTTTGCACATGCTCAGTAATGTTGTTTTATTGTGTTTTGTGTGCAGGAGAGGAGGAGGGGAGAGTCTGCTATTTTGCCTAGCCACATGGCTAATTAATATTCACTGCACTGCAATGCCGGTTCTCTTCCTGCTAGCAATAATTCATATAAATCATTCTCTGCCTGCTAGCAATGATTCATATGAATCATTCTCTTCCTGCTTGCAATGATTCATATGAATCATTCTCTGCCTGCTAGCAATGATTCATATGAATCATTTCTTCCTGCTAGCAATGATTCATTTGAATCATTCTCTGCCTGCTAGCAATGATTCATATGACTCATTCTCGGTTCTCTGCCTGCTAGCAATGATTCATATGACTCATTCTCGGTTCTCTGCCTGCTAGCAATGATTCATATGAATCATTTTCTTCCTGCTAGCAATGATTCATATGAATCATTCTCTGCCTGCTAGCAAAGATTCATATGAATCATTCTCTGCCTGCTAGCAATGATTCATATGAATCATTCTCGGTTCTCTGCCTGCTAGCAATGATTCATATGAATCATTCTCGGTTCTCTGCCTGCTAGCAATGATTCATAGGAATCATTCTCGGTTCTCTGCCTGCTAGCAATGATTCATAGGAATCATTGCCGGTTCTATTGAACGAAAACGGCGCACCAAGAGCCGCATAACGCGGCTCTATGTAGCGTCCACCTTTAGCACCAACATGCGTTGCGTTAGGGGAACGTTTTGCGACCTCCCCTGCAACGCAACGTCCCACTGTGTCAGAGCCCTTAAAGAATGACATTAGTCCTTATCTGTCTGACATTTCTTCAGTCGGGCAGGGTAATGAAAAGCTCTGTTAAACTTTTAAATGCAAAAAGAAGAGGTAAATTGGAAGGTTTTTTTTAATAATGAAGCACATCGTTGGCATGCATTTTTAATGTGTCATTGAGATGCTCCGAGTGCTAAAAGTGGTGCTTGTTTCAATTTTAATCCCATTAATTCTTTCGCTTTTTCCTTTTCTGTTCTTTGGCTGTGATAGATTCATGGGGAAAGGATTACTGACTGACCGAGATCACGAGCACTGGTACAAGCAGCGCAGAATGATGGATCCCGCCTTCAGCCGCACGTATGTAAAGCTATAGGACGATGTGGAGGAAGTGGGAGGGGCTGTGTACTGTATGCATGTAAACACAATATCTTCTTAAAGCAAACCTGAAGCGAAAAAATAAGTATGAAATCATGACTTGTATGTGTAGTACGGATAATGAATAGAACATTGGTAGCAAAGAGAAGAGTCTCATATTTTTATTTTCAGTTATAAAGCTTCTCTTTTAACCCCTTGCTGACTGCTAAATGCCGATTGGCGTGAACGCGGCAGCAGCTGATCAGCGTGAAGTGTTAGGAGCGGGGATTGCAGGAGATCGCGCGCGGATCCCTGCTGGAATGACAGAGCTTCGCTCCGCCATCAGTCTCCCAGCAGCGATGGCCTCTCGGTGCCTGTTAGGCGGTGAAACTGTTGCCGTCTAATAAGACTGTACACTAATAAGACTGTCACTCGGCTGTCCCCTCCAGAGGCACAAAGGCGATCCGCTGTCATTGGCTAGTGGGGGGAGGGAGGGCGACGTTTTTTACCTCTTCTGGTCTTTGGTTGGCAGGAATGTGAGTGAGACCTCTTTTGGTCTTTGGGTGGCAGGTATGTGAATGAGACGTCTTCTGGTCTTTGATTGGCAGGTATGTGAATGAGACCTCTTCCGGTCTTTGGGTGGCAGGTATGTGAAATGAGACCTCTTCTGGTCTTTGGTTGGCAGGGCCGGGCCGAGGCAGAGGCTGAAGAGGCTCCAGCCTCAGGGCGCAGTGTAGGAGGGGGCGCACAATTTATTCAGCTGTCATTCCCAATTTTGTTTGAAGCACAAAGAAATAAGAAAAGGGCATACATAGCAGTGACTGCAAGCCAGATAACTAGAGATGAAGGTGTTGGGGATGTTGGGGAACCTGGGGCGCCTCTTAGTCTAATAGCAATTAGTGTGTGACGGCTGGGGTGGGAGGGAGTGAGGGGCGCACTTTGGTGTCTCCGCCTTGGGTGCTGAAGGACCTTGTCCCGGCTCTGTTGGCAGGGATGTGAAATGAGACCTCTTTCGGTCTGTGGTTGCCAGGTATGTGAATGAGACCTCTTCTGGTCTTTGGGTGGCAGGTATGTGAATGAGACCTCTTCTGGTCTTTGGGTGGCAGGTACGTGAATGAGACCTCTTCTAGGCTTTGGTTGGCAGGTATGTGAATGAGACCTCCTCTGGCCTTTGGGTGACAGGTATGTGAATGAGACCTCTTCTGGTCTTTGGTTAGCAGGTATATGAATGAGACCTCTTCTGGTCATTGGTTGGCAGGTATGTGAATGAGACCTCTTCTGGCCTTTGGGTGGCAGGTATGTGAATGAGACCTCCTCTGGCCTTTGGTTGGCAGGTATGTGAATGAGACCTTCTCTGGCCTTTGGTTGGCAGGTATGTGAATGAGACCTCTTCTGGCCTTTGGGTGGCAGGTATGTGAATGAGACCTCCTCTGGCCTTTGGTTGGCAGGTATGTGAATGAGACCTTCTCTGGCCTTTGGGTGACAGGTATGTGAATGAGACCTCCTCTGGTCTTTGGTTAGCAGGTATTTGAATGAGTCCTCTTCTGGTCTTTGGTTAGCAGGTATATGAATGAGACCTCTTCTGGTCATTGGTTGGCAGGTATGTGAATGAGACCTCGTCTGGTCTTTGGGTCTCAAGTATGCAAATGTGAATGAGACCTCTTCTGGTCTTTGGTTGGCAGGTATGTGAATGAGACCTCTTCTGGCCTTTGGGTGGCAGGTATGTGAATGAGACCTCCTCTGGCCTTTGGGTGACAGGTATGTGAATGAGACCTCGTCTGGTCTTTGGTTAGCAGGTATATGAATGAGACCTCTTCTGGTCATTGGTTGGCAGGTATGTGAATGAGACCTCATCTGGTCTTTGGGTCTCAGGTATGCAAATGTGAATGAGACCTCTTCTGGTCTTTGGTTGGCAGAAATGTGAATGAGACCTCTTCTGGTCTTTGGTTGGCGGGTATATGAATAAGATGTCTTCTGGTCTTTGGGTGGCAGGTATGTGAATGAGACCTCTTCTGGTCTTTGGGTGGCAGGTATGTGAATGAGACCTCTTCTGGTATTTGGGTGGCAGGTATGTGAATGAGATCTCTTCTGGTCTTTGGGTGGCAGGTATGTGAATGAGACCTCTTCTGGTCTTTGGGTGGCAGGTATGTGAATGAGACCTCTTCTGGTCTTTGGGTGGCAGGTATGTGAATGAGACCTCTTCTGGTCTTTGGGTGGCAGGTACGTGAATGAGACCTCTTCTGGTCTTTGGGTGGCAGGTATGTGAATGAGACCTCCTCTGGCCTTTGGGTGACAGGTATGTGAATGAGACCTCTTCTGGTCTTTGGTTAGCAGGTATATGAATGAGACCTCTTCTGGTCATTGGTTGGCAGGTATGTGAATGAGACCTCTTCTGGCCTTTGGGTGGCAGGTATGTGAATGAGACCTCCTCTGGCCTTTGGTTGGCAGGTATGTGAATGAGACCTCCTCTGGCCTTTGGGTGACAGGTATGTGAATGAGACCTCATCTGGTCTTTGGTTAGCAGGTATATGAATGAGACCTCTTCTGGTCATTGGTTGGCAGGTATGTGAATGAGACCTCGTCTGGTCTTTGGGTCTCAGGTATGCAAATGTGAATGAGACCTCTTCTGGTCTTTGGTTGGCAGGAATGTGAATGAGACCTCTTCTGGTCTTTGGTTGGCGGGTATATGAATAAGATGTCTTCTGGTCTTTGGTTGGCAGGTATGTGAATGAGACCTCGTCTGGTCTTTGGGTGGCAGGTATGTGAATGAGACCTCTTCTGGTCTTTGGGTGGCAGGTATCTGAATGAGACCTCTTCTGGTCTTTGGGTGGCAGGTATGTGAATGAGACCTCTTCTGGTCTTTGGGTGGCAGGTATGTGAATGAGACCTCTTCTGGTCTTTGGGTGGCAGGTATGTGAATGAGACCTCTTCTGGTCTTTGGGTGGCAGGTATGTGAATGAGACCTTTTCTGGTCTTTGGATGGCAGATATGTGAATGAGACCTCTCCTGGTCTTTGGATGGGACATATGTGAATGAGACATCATCTGGTCTTTGGTAGAGCATATGACATTATAGCTTTTCAGGTCTTTTGTAACATCTATGTGATATTGATTGTTGCAGGTACCTCATGAGTTTAATGGGAACCTTCAATGACAAAGCAGAGGAGTTAATGGAGAAGTTGGCAGAGAAAGCGGACATCAAATCAGAAGTTAAGATGCACGATATGTTCAACAAAGTGACGCTGGATGTCATCGCTAAGGTCAGCTTTGTGTACATTATACCATCATGCATAACGAATGCAAGTATTTGTGTCTGTTGCTGAAGGATACCTGAAGTAAGAGACATAGGGAGACTCCCATATGTATTTATGTTTAAATAATGCAGATTGCCTGGCTGTCTTGCCTCTAAAGGTGCCCATACATCAGACGATGTATGAGCACATCGACCAAGAGACAGATCTCTTTCTGATCGAATCTGATCAGAGAGAGATCTAGATCTGTTGGCTGGCAATACGCCGCAGGCCGATTCCTGCTCTATTTCAGCATAAAATCTCTCGGGATTCGGGAATCAGCCTTGTGATGCTGCACCCACCACCTCGCCGGATCCGATGCTGTCCCCCCCCTAATGTAAAATAGGCCCCCAGGTGCCCCATGCAGTAGTTTCCCTGTTGGTGTCTGCTGCTGATCCCATGCTCTGTCCTCTGTGCCCATACACGGGCCTTAGCCTCACATGTTTGCTGGCATAATCAGATTTGGTAAAGTATACTGCACGGGGCACATTTTACACTAGGGGAGATAGCGGCGGGGGTTCCTTTGCATATGTCGCTTGACTCTTTAACGCACACTGTTACGGCAACGCACCCGATCTAGCAAGTCGGCCCTTCATCTTGCTGCATGTACGATCGATGCATACATGGTCTTGGTGGCACTGATTTTTATAATAAATGAATCAAATGGTCACCTGATGTAGGCCACCTTTACACTTTTAGCCATAGACCCTGAACAAGCATGCAAATTAGATGCTTCTGTCTGACTGACCCTCCCAGATGTGCAGGTCACTGTTAACCACACTACCATTCGCCCTACCTCTCAAGCCCGCTGTCTGGGTGTCACCCTGGACTCTGCACTCTCCTTCACTCCCCACATCCAAAACCTCACAAAGTCCTGCAACTTCCACCTCTGTAACATCTGTAAGATTCGCCCTTTCCTGACCTCTGCCACCACTAAACTCCTCATCCATGCCCGTATAATTTCCCGCCTTGACTACTGCAATGCCCTTCTGTCTGGTCTCCCTCTGACCCGAATTGCCCCACTGCAGTCCGTCATGAATGCGGCAGCCAGAATTATCCACTCCTCCCATCTCTCCACCAGGGCGGCTCCCCTCCCTGAATCCCTCCACTGGCTTCCTATCCAGTCCAGAATCAGATTCAAGACCGTGTCTGACCTACAAATCTGTCCACAAAACCTGCCCAACCTACATTTTCAATCTTACCCAGAGGTACACACCTAGCTGCTCACTCCGCTCCTCCTGAACTTTGTCCGACTGCACCCCGCATCACCCTGCACACCTCCCAGGACTTCTCAAGAGCTGCTACAACACTATTGAACTCTCTACCTCCCCCCATTAGGGTTTCCCCCTCCTTCAACATCTTCAAGAAGGCCCTCAAAACTCACCTTTTTAATCTGGCCCCTCTCTAAACCCGCAGCTGAACTCTGGTCCCCTACCTTTTGTGTCCCCACCTCTCCTTCTAGATTGTAAGCCTTTGGGCAGGGTCCTCCTCCTTATGTCCTACCTGATCACGCACCTCCATTACCCTATACACATCCTATAGATCTGAGTGAACTCGACTTGCCTAATCTCCATGCCCCATCCAGTGACTAAGCATTACCTTGTACTCATACTGTGCTGTGTGATCTGGTTTTCATGTATTCCTAAATTGTCTTATTGCTGTATGTCACCCCTAAACAGGGCAGTTTCTAGGCTAAATTGCACCCAGGATGTAAAAATTGCGCCCCCTTCCCCCCACCCCCGTGGACTCGGGAACCCTTACTCTTTAGGAACAGAAACACAGCCACAGGTCACAAGTAAACCTGCCTACTTTCTAGTGACCAGCCACTCATCCAGGAGGAAGCAGGACAACACCCAGGCGAGGAGAGCCTGGAAAGCCGACTCCTCCATGGGTGCCGCGCACTCACAGCCTGCAGTACCACTACAAGACATCAGGTGTCATCACGTGGTGGTGACATGATGATGACTTGAAGTCTGACGCAGGCAGCCCAGGAGGAGTCAAGGAAAGTGATTGCGCTGGTAATCTTCTTTCTTCCTCCATTTGGCTGCACCGCACGTCACCAGCTCCCTAGCGGTAATGCCCTTCTGCCTGCGCCTCCTTCTTCTACTTGCCGGTCTGCGCCCAGTGCGGTCGCCCTGCCCGCACTGCCCAAAAAACGGCCCTGCCACTAAATATGTCCAGCACTGCGTAATATGTTGCTGCTTTATAAATACAATAAATAAATAAAATAAGTCTGACTCGATTAGCTGCCTGCTTGTTTCAGGGTTATGATTCAGACACTACTGCAGCCAAAGAGATCAGCAGGACTGCCAGGCTACTGGTATGATTTAAAAGGAAATAAATATGACTTTCCTTCATATACCTCTCACTTCAGGTGTCCTTTATTACAACACTAAAGTTTTTGATAGAAGTAATAGAATACATTTTTGTTGTTATTTATAACATCTCATTCTGTCATCATCAGATGACTGTAAAGGTCTATACACACACCAACTTCTGAATTAATATTGTAAAAAAAAAAAGCGATTTTATTCATTACGTTATTTTTACTATAAATATAGTTATTTTATATGTGAATTAAACATCAAGCTAAGAACTGTTCTATGTCATATGTGATGTAATCTGACAGGTGGCGTTTGGCATGGATCTTAATACCCTCCATGATGACCAAACCCCGTTCCCCCGAGCCATCTTCATGACCATGCAAGGGATGATCGAAGTGAGGAACCCCTTTATTCGTGTAAGTATTACATCAATGTGATAAAGGGGCGTAACTAGACACCATGTGGCCCCATAGCAAATTTTGTTTGCCCTATCTCCACCCCCCCCCCCCCCCCCAAAAAAAACAAAACAAAAAAAAGCATAAATTTAACGGCACCTTTGTACCCCCTCCTCCACACACACACACATGTACACCAGTTTTAGATAGCCAGAGGTGCTCCCAAGAATTGGGCAACCCTTCCCCCCCTAGTATTGGTAGCCAGAGGGACCCCTAGTATTATGGCCCATACTCACGGGCTACAATTGTCGCCGCAACCACGTGGCACGCGCGTGTTGCGGCGACAAGTCGCCCGTGAGTATGAGGCGCGTACCCCGAACCGTCGCTGCTGTCACCAGGCGATTGGCGGCGGTCAATCGCATGGTGACAGTTGCCGCCGCAACTTCGCCGCAACTGTCGTCAGTCCGCGTGAGTATGCAGACTAGCGACAGCCACCAATAAAAAATTCAAGGTGCTTCCGGCGGGGGAAGGAACGTCGGCGACAGCTTCAGTCGCTTCAGTGATCCCTCTTCCGCGTGTGTACGCGGAGGGACCTGGCGACAAGCTATCGCCGAACTGTCGCGCACACGCTCCCTTGTGCTGGCGACAGGGCACAAAAGTAGCCCGTGAGTATGGGCCATTAGGCAGCTCCATGTAAGCCCCCCCCAGTATAAGTAGCCAGAAGTGCTCCCCACTAAGGGTTGCCAGAAATACCATCAGTATTACGTAGCTCACCAGTATAAATAGTCAGAGCAACCTTCAGTATTAGGCAGCCCCAGTATAGATAAGTTCTCTACCTTTGCACTGCACGCATTACTCTGCATCTTAGAGGTACACACCTAGCCGCTCACTTCGCTCTTCCAATGAACTTTGCCTAACCGCCCCCCGAATCACCCAGTCCCATGCACGCCTCCAGGACTTCTCAAGAGCTGCTCCAACACTATGGAACTCCCTACCTCCACCCATTAGGGCAGCCCCCTCCTTCAACATCTTCAAGAAAGCCCTCAAAACTCACCTTTTCACTCTGGCCTACTACCCCTCACAAGTGCTCTAAACCTACAGCTGAACTCTGGTCCCCTACCATTCGTGTCCTTACCTCTCCCTCTAGATTGTAAGCCTTTGGGCAGGGGCCTCCTCCTTTTGTGTCCTACCTGATCTTGCACCTCCATTACTGTGCACCCATGCTATGCATTTGAGTGAACCTAACCTGCCTAATCTCCATGCTCCCCTCCAGTGACTGACTAAGCATTACCTTGTACTCATACTATGGTGTGTGATCTGGTTTTCTTGTATTCCTGTATTGTCATATTGCTGTATGTCACCCCTAAATATTGTCTGTAACCTAAATTAATGTTCAGCGCTGCGTAATATGTTGGCGCTTTATAAATACAATAAATAATAATAATAATAATAATAATAATAATAATCTTAGGGGCCCACTGTCACCACTGGCCGTTACCACTGGGCCCTCTTTGGCTACAGGCAGGGACGTAGCAATAGGGGTTGCAGAGGTAGCGACCGCATCGGGGCCCTTGGGCCAGAGGGGCCCCGAAGGGCCCTCCCTTAACTACAGAATTAGCTCTCTATTGGTCCTATGCTCATAATAATGACTTCTGTAGATACTTTGAATAGTGGTAATCATTAACAAGCTGTTCCCCATCCCCTTCTTGCACCTCTGACACTGTAGTTGCCATTGGCAGATTTTGGTGCGCGGAATAAATTGTTATGTATAGAGTGCTTGGGGGGCCCCATTGTAAAACTTGCATCGGGACCCACAGCTCCTTAGCTACGCCACTGGCTACAGGCCCCATAGCAGTCTCTACATCTGCTATGGTGATCCCTACGCCACTGATGTGATAGACAGTAATGGAATATTAGCATATACTATGTCTCAATGTGCACCACTAGCAGGCAAATGGAGGATTCCAGTGGCGGTATCTTAAAGTGGACCTGAACACAGAGCTTCCTCTCTGCTCTAAAAGATACGCAACAGCATAATAACCTTTACATTTCTTTGGTACAGCTGATACAAATCCTGCAATAAATCTGCAGTGTGTCTACTTCCTGCTTTCTTGGATGTAATCATAGGGTAAACATTCTGTGTTTACAAATTAGCTGCTCTGCCAAGGCAGCCAGCTGGCACTGCTGAGGGATCATATTATAACTTGTGATTAGTCACAGATGAGGGAGAATTAGACAGGCTAAACTCTCTAAATACATACAGGGTACATTTCTCTCTGTTTTCCTTCTGTCCTGTGCAAGAGTTCAGGTCCACTTTAAAGGACAACTGTCGCGAAAATGTGAACATTTTAAATATATTTAAATATATACAAATAAGAAGTATATTTCTTCCAGAGTAAAATGAACCATAAATTACTTTTCTCCTATGTTGCTGTCACTTAGTGAATGGCAGTTGCTCTGTCCAACTGCCAAAAAAGTGTGCAGCAAGCAAGGAGGCTGGCCAGCATCTTTATATAAATCTTTTTTCAGGGAATGTCTTTATAAAGAATAAAGGCTGATGCAGTGTCTGGGGCCAGGCACAAGTTGAGACACAGGGATATCTGCAACCCTGCAGCTCACAGCACCGCCCCCTTTCTTTCCCTGCTACAGTTGACTTTGGCTGTAGCAGCAGTGTGTGTACAGAGAATGGAGCAGCAGCATGTGTACAGAGCATGGAGCAGCAGCGTTTGTACAGAGCATGGAGCATCGGGGTGTGTACAGAGCATGGAGCATCGGGGTGTGTACAGAGCATGGAGCATCGGGGTGTGTACAGAGCATGGAGCAGCAGCGTGTGTACAGAGCCTGGAGCAGCAGTGTGTGTACAGAGCATGGAGCAGCAGTGTGTGTACAGAGCATGGAGCAGCAGCGTGTGTACAGAGCATGGAGCAGCAGCGTGTATACAGAGCATGGAGCAGCAGTGTGTGTACAGAGCAAGGAGCAGCAGTGTGTGTACAGAGCATGGAGCAGCAGTGTGTGTACAGAGAATGGAGCAGCAGCGTGCGTACAGAGCATGGAGCAGCAGCGTGCATACAGAGCATGGAGCAGCAGCGTGCGTACAGAGCATGGAGCAGCAGCGTGCGTACAGAGCATGGAGCAGCAGCGTGCGTACAGAGCATGGAGCAGCAGCGTGCGTACAGAGCATGGAGCAGCAGCGTGCGTACAGAGCATGGAGCAGCAGCGTACGTACAGAGCATGGAGCAGCAGCGTACGTACAGAGCATGGAGCAGCAGCGTGCGTACAGAGCATGGAGCAGCAGCATGTGTACAGAGCATGGAGCAGCAGCGTGTGTACAGAGCATGGAGCAGCAGTGTGTGTACAGAGCAAGGAGCAGCAGCGTGTGTACAGAGCATGGAGCAGCAGCGTGTGTACAGAGCATGAAGCAGCAGCGTGTGTACAGAGCATGGAGCATCGGGGTGTGTACAGAGCATTGAGCATCGGGGTGTGTACAGAGCATGGAGCAGCAGCGTGTGTACAGAGCATGGAGCAGCAGCGTGTGTACAGAGCATGGAGCAGCAGCGTGTGTACAGAGCATGGAGCAGCAGCAGTGTGTACAGAGCAAGGAGCAGCAGCAGTGTGTACAGAGCAAGGAGCAGCAGCGTGTGAACAGAGCATGGAGCAGCAGTGTGTGTACGGAGCATGGAGCAGCTTTGAGAAACTTAACAGGGTCAGGTATAAGAACAGCCGTGCCACTGCTAGGTGAATGCTTCACTTTGCCCTTCATTAGCAAAGTCAGCTGTCCTCATTATTATCTGTATCCATACTGCTCCTGATCGATCCCGTACGGAGATTTGGGAAATAATAGTCAGATCCTGTCAGATGGATGGGAAATTACATTATGTATACCCAGCATGACGTACTACCATATTATTATACTGTATTGTGCATGGCTGAGGGAGACCTTTCAGGAATCCCCCCCCCCCCCCCCCCCCTTGAAAATCCTGGGTTTGCCCCTGCCTATGGAGAGATGGACTACCCCAAAACCTGTCGTCAATGTCAGATTTCTACCTACTGTAGGTGACAGCAACATAGGAGAAAAGTAATTTATGGCTAATTTTACTCTGGAAGAAACTACTTATTTGAATGTGTTTACATATATTTTAATTTTAAGATTTTTGCGACAGTGGTCCTTTAAAAAGAGGATAAAAAAATGTATATATCATTGCACTTACCTCTCCCCAACTTCTGCAAGAGGCCTGGGAGGAGTTCTTCTTTAAGTAAAGCTGCGCTTTTAATTTTTTTTAATTGATTCAAAGCGTGTCTGTAGTCAGTCCCTCGGCGCCTCCCACGATGCGGTCCAATCCGACGTCACATGACTATACACTTCTTCCTTCAACCCGGAAGGAGGAAGTGTTTGTAGTCACGTGACAGTCACGTTGAGCGCATCGTGGGAGGCGCCGAGGGACGGACCTAAGAAGACGTCAGCTAGGTAAGATTGATCCCCCCGCCCACCCCGCACAGGTTTACTAAATTCGGATTTGAGCAACTCTGCTAGTGTGCATAATGTAGTGAGAAGTGCTGACAGAGATGCACCTGTCAAACTTTTGTCAATAAAGTCTGCTTTTTGTACGCTGCTCCTGCCCAGACAACCATTTTTTCGATTAGTGTATTAGACTCAGTTTGGGACAGGTACCCTATTTGGGTTAGTGACTAGAGGTGAGATAATATATGTCCAATACCTTTTTCCTCCTTTTTTCCCCTTTCCCATTTATCAAGATATATCGTCCATACTGGAGGAAGCCTAGATCAGCACACGCTGCAGCTAGTTTACTATCAGTACAGGCACTGAGTAAAAGCTTATACTGTACATACTGGAGGAAGCAGGGATCAGCACTTGCTACAGCTAGTTTACTATCAGAATATGAGCTGAGTAAAAGCTTATACTGTAGCTACTGGAGGAAGTAGAGATCAGCACACACTGCAGCTAGTTAACTGTCAGTATAGGCACACAGTAACAGCTTATACTGTACATACTGGAGGAAGCAGAGATCAGCACACGCAGCAGCTAGTTTACTATCAGTATATGAGCTGAGTAATAGCTTATACTGTACATACTGGGGGTAGCAGAGATCAGCACACACTGCAGCCAGTTTACTACCAGCGCAGGCATAGAGTAACAGCTTATACCAGGCTTGGGCAAACTTTGAGCAGCCTGGGCCCGCATTCTGCAGACTGCGGGCAGCATTCCTGACAAGCCTGGCCTGCTCCTCTCTCTTCTCTCTCCCCCCTCCCACTCCCTGCAGAGTCGCGAGCGGGCAATTAGTGGGCGGTTTACTCACCTACATACACTTCCTGCATCGCGTCTCCATAGTAACAGGCCGTCACGTGACATGCGTCACATGACATACCAGCATACCACACACTGACAGCCAGTGTAATAAGCTGCCGCTCGCCAAGGAGCTTACAATCCAATCCCTGCTATCATGTCACTAACTGTCTTCAGAGGAACTTATAATGTAATCCCTGCCATTGCTTCACTAACTGTCTTCAGAGGAGCTTATAATGTAATCCCTGCCATTGCTTCACTAACTGTCTTCAGAGGAGCTTATAATGTAATCCCTGCCATTGCTTCACTAACTGTCTTCAGAGGATCTTATAATGTAATTTCTGCCATTGCTTCACTAACTGTCTTCAGAGGAGCTTATAATGTAATCCCTGCCATTGCTTCACTAACTGTCTTCAGAGGATCTTATAATGTAATCCCTGCCATTGATTCACTAACTGTCTTCAGAGGAGTTTATAATGTAATCCCTGCCATTGCTTCACTAACTGTCTTTAGAGGAGCTTATAATGTAATCCCTGCCATTGCTTCACTATCTGTCTTCAGAGGAGCTTATAATGTAATCCCTGCCATTGCTTCACTATCTGTCTTCAGAGGAGCTTATAATGTAATCCCTGCCATTGCTTCACTAACTGTCTTCAGAGGAGCTTATAATGTAATTCCTGCCATTGCTTCACTAACTGTCTTCAGAGGAGCTTATAATGTAATTCCTGCCATTGCTTCACTATCTATCTTCAGAGAAGCTTATAATGTAATCCCTGCCATTACTTCACTAACTGTCTTCAGAGGAGCTTATAATGCAATCCCTGCTGCTGCTTCACAAACTGTCTTCAGAGGAGCTTATAATGTAATTCCTGCCATTGCTTCACTAACTGTCTTCAGAGGAGCTTATAATGTAATTCCTGCCATTGCTTCACTATCTATCTTCAGAGAAGCTTATAATGTAATCCCTGCCATTACTTCACTAACTGTCTTCAGAGGAGCTTATAATGTAATCCCTGCTGCTGCTTCACAAACTGTCTTCAGAGGAGCTTATAATGTAATCCCTGCCATTGCTTCACTATCTGTCTTCAGAGGAGCCTACAATCTAATTGCTGTCGTGTTGGGGGGAAGTTTAGGATGCTGTCGGGCCGGGCAGGGGCGTAACTAGACTTAATAGGGTGCCCCTGCAAAAATGATGGTATGGGGCCCCCTTTGTACATGAACCCCATGGGATTGGGAACCAGTAAATAGTAGCAGAGAGTGTTCTGATGTGAAGCAGCCTCTGGGAGCAGGACAAAAATTACACCCGCTCCTGCACACAGTTTTTGTGATCGAACAGGGAGGTTTCTTTGCTAATTGGCTGCACTTGCGGTTGGGGAGATGTATCCCCAACCGCAAGGCAACCGATATCTGCCTATCGCTGTTTGAAAACGTCCTTTGGTCCCTCTTAACAGACCACAGGACGTTTTAAAACGTCCTCCCCTACTGTCACTACTGTCCCCTAGCGATCACCCTTCCCCCCCCCCCCACGCGCTTACCTGTCGGAACCCGCAGAGCCGCGATTGGTGAAAGGGAAGAAGACTTCCCTGAACCAATCAAAGTGCTCGTAAGCAAAGATCATGGCTTCAACAAAAAGCCAATGAGCTTTGTTGTAACAATCACTGTCTCTGTGAATAGAGACAGTGATTATGAGGACATCTAGTGATGAAAAAAAAAATGACATACAAAAGTAAAAAAAATATTTTTTTACACACTTTAAATCAGGGGTCCCCAAACGTTTTGGGCCGAGGGCCGGGTCAACATACTTCATACTGCTGGGGGGGCCGGAGTATACATAAAATGATGTAGTCTTTGCGGGCCAGACAGTGACGCATACCCAGGTGACAACCTGCAGTCCAATTGGACAGCAGTGTCATCTGATGTGGAATTTGATTGGAAACCAGCGAAATTACTGCTTTCTGGCTTCCATGTGGATGGGTGGAGCCAGCACTGCTATTCTATATGCGGACCACCAATATTTAAAGATGTAGCTGACCGCATCTATAAGTAATACATTTTCTGTGGGGGGCCGGTAAAAAAGCCTCAGAGGGCCGCATTCGGCCCGCGGGCCTTAGTTTGAGGACAACTGCTTTAAATTAAATAAATTATTACCTCCTTCCCCCCTCCCCTTCCCCCATAGTTACCAAAATAAAACACTTGTAAAAAAAAATGGCAGCAATTTTTTTTTTTAAGTACAGAAATAGTTACGTTAGGGACTCCGCTTTTTTTTTTTTTTTACTATGTATGGCATGAGGGTATATTACTGTTATATTTGCATATATGTGGTTGTAATTAGTGACAGAAACCCCCCCTGAAAAAATGCACCTTTATTTCCAAATAAAATATTGTTGCCATACATTGTACTAGCGATGTAATTTAAACGTTGTAATAACTGGGAAAAATGGGCAAATAAAATATGTGGGTTTTATTCACAGTAGAATGTTTTATTTTAAAACTATAATGGCCAAAAACTCAGAAATAATTAATTTTTACATTTTTTTCTTATTATTCCTGTCAAAATGCATATAGAATAAAATAATTTTTTAAATAAAAGCTGAATTGGTGGCAAATAAACAAGATATAGATTGTTTTGTTGTGACAAGTAGTGATAAAGTTATTGGCGAATGAAAGGGAGGAGAGCTGACAGGTGAAATTTGCTCTGGTGCACTAAAAACCCTTGGGGGTGAAGTGGTTAAGCCAGGCATGGGCAAACTTGGCCCTCCAGCTGTTAATGAACTACAAGTCCCACAATGCATTGCAGGAGTCTGACAGTCACAGTCATGACTCATAAAGGCAAATGCATTGTGGGATTTGTAGTTCCGTAACCGGTGGAGGGCCGAGTTTGCCCATGCCTGGGTTAAGCCCATGATGTCCTGACATGACGCAGTTTTGGGTGAATGGTAACTAATAACCAATAGTGCACTAATAATCTTATTTTCATTGTATGAAGTTTCAACCATCAAAACGGAAAGTGATCCAGGAGATCCGAGAATCTGTTCATCTCCTGCGTAAGACAGGGAGGGAATGCTTGGAGAGAAGGCAGCGGATGATCCAAGAGGGAGGAGACATTCCTACAGATATCCTGAGCCAGATCCTCAGAGGTGACGGTAAGTAGGAAAAGCAGGTCAGGATCAAATAATACACAACTGTCCTGATTCATGGCGTGCAGTGAAGGTTCAGGAGAATTAGACTCTGTTCCTACTACAGGGGAAAACTGACATTTTTATGTCAGTTTAAAGAGAGTCTGAAGCCAAATTAAACCCTGTTTTTACTGGCCATATATCTTCAGCAATAAAATCATAGCTGAAACGCCGCGGCAGCACAATGTCTTTATACCCCCGAAAATCCTGGGGCAAAATTCAAGGCTCCTTCCTGGTAGAGGCAGAGCTTTGTGCGGTGCCTCTGCTCGAGCCAATCTCAGCCGATCTCCGCCTCTCCCCACCCCTCTCAGTCCTCTTTCACTGAGAGAGGCAGGGAGAGGCGGAGATTGACTGGACTGGAGGCAGAGCTACTGCGCAAGGCTCTGCCTCCCCAGGCAGCAAAATCCACCACCTGGAAAGTCGTAGAATTTTGCCCTGGGATTTTGGGGGTATAAAGACATCGTTCTGCTGCAGGAATGCAGGCCACTGTCACCAGCCGCCCCCCTTCAGTACAGGTAGCCAGATGACCCCTTCCCCTTTCCCTCTAGTATAGGTAGCCAGATGACTCCCTTAATCACTCAATTTCCCACTCCCACCACCTTCCAGTATAGGTAGGCAGCTCACCTCCACACCACAGTAGCCACTAGTGTCACCTCTCCACTTGTCTCCAGCGCAGAAGCTTCCTCTTCCCCTCCGTCTCCATCAGCCGTAGCTGTACACCTGTCCCTCCAACCAGCATCTCTCACCTGTGACTTGCCGGCATGTTACCTGCGAGTCAGACGGGAAGAGGAAGCTTCTAAGTTGGAGACGAGCGGAGATGTGAGCGACTGGCAGCTATTCCACATCCTCCGCTTGTAACTCTGCAATACTGCCCAAGTCCGTAGCCCCGGCCACAACGCCAATGTGCAGAGAGAGCAGGGCGGCTGCTGCACAGGTGGCTGGCAGCAGAATACCACGGTCAGGCGCTCGCATGATCTGCCTGTACTGCAGCATTTGCAAGCTTGCAAATGCTGTACCAGCTTAACTTGCTGCTTTGGTGCCCTTGCTCCTGTGGTGCCCTAGGCCTAAATCCGTCCCTGCCTGTCCTGCGCCGGTCTTCAAAGATCCTCGGGTCCCCTGCTGCGGCTCAGTTTCTCTTTGTTCAGTCGCTGTCCACTGCGTCTGAGCGACGCGTCGCCGGGAGCACTCAGCGCAGGCGCAGTACAGATTTTCTAATACTGCGCCTACGCACGTCTCTCCTGGCCAAGGGAACGTGAACGAGGATGCACTTGGCTAGGGCCGCTCAGACGCAGTGGCTGTCTACTTGTAAGTTGGCGGTGAAGAAACAGCCGCGTAGAGATGAGCGTAATGACCTAATTACGATTTTGCGAAATTTCGCGTAATTAGTGTAATTACGATTATGGCCGTAAGTACATAATCGTAATGAAGAAGGATTTCGCGAAATTTCGCGTAAGCGTAATTTTCGCGTAATTTTCGCATTACAGTCGTATCATGCCGTAATTTCGCATTAAACGCTACCGTAATTTCGCGTTAAACCGTAACGCTCCGTATAATATAAAAAAGCCGCCGACTTTAAGGGTTAATAGCAAAGCCCCCTTAAATGCTAAGAGCCTCAAATTTGGAGAATATATTAAGGAGATCAGGAGGAATAAGAGGAAAAATTTTTTTTTCAAAAAGACCTTATAGTTTTTGAGAAAATCGATGTTAAAGTTTCAAAGGAAAAATGTAAACATTTAAAAACCCGCCGACTTTAACGGTTAATAGCAAAGCCTGCTTAAAGTTTAGGAACACCAAATTCCCAGGGTATATTAAGGGGATCAGTGGGAATAAGAGGAAAAATTTTTTTTTCAAAAAGACCTTATAGTTTTTGAGAAAATCGATTTTTAAGTTTCAAGGGCGAAAATGTCTTTTAAATGCGGAAAATGTCAGTTTTTTTTGCACAGGTAACAATAGTGTATTATTTTCATAGATTCCCCCAAGTGGGAAGAGTTTTACTTACTTCGTTCTGAGTGTGGGAAATATTAAAAAAAAACGACGTGGGGTCCCCCCTCCCAGACCTCTTTAACCCCTTGTCCCCCATGCAGGCTGGGATAGCCAGAATGCGGAGCACCGGCCGCGTGGGGCTCCGCACCCTGACTATACCAGCCCGCATGGTCCATGGATTGGGGGGTCTCGGAAGGGGAGGGGCAGCCAAGCTTTCCCCTCCCCCTCCGAGCCCTTGTCCAATCCAAGGACAAGGGGCTCTTCTCCACCTCCGATGGGCGGTGGAGGTGGAGGCCGCGATTTCCTGGGGGGGAGGTTCATGGTGGAATCTGGGAGTCCCCTTTAAAAAGGGGTCCCCCAGATGCCCACCCCCCCTCCCAGGAGAAATAAGTATAGAGGTACTTGTACCCCATACCCATTTCCTTTAAGAGTTAAAGTAAATAAACACACAGACACTTAGAAAAAGTATTTTAATTGAACAAAAAACATAACCACGAAAAAAGTCCTTTAATATTCTTAATTAACCATTAATACTTACCTGTCCCTTTAAATAAATGATCCCTCGCAATATCCTCGGAAATGTTCTATCAGTTACAATGTAACAAAGTTATTACAATGTAACAACTTTGTTACATTGTAACTACGCCGCACCCGACGCCACTCGCCGCTCAGCCGCCGCATACGCGTCCGTGCAGGACGCTAAGTCCCCGCAGCTCCCGCTGTCCACCCCGCCCACATCTGTCACCCACATGTCACCCACATGTGGGTGACATGTGGGTGACATGTGGGAGAGGCGGGGAGGGCAGCGGAGCCGGCGGGGACTTAGCGTCCTGCACGGACCCGACAGAGCTCTGAGCTATATAGCTCAGAGCTCTGAGAAGCATCTTTGTATTTGGGCTCCAAGGAGCCCCATTGGTCCTTAGCAGACCAATGGGGTTCCTTCAAATCAGAAGGAACCCCATTGGTCTGCTAAGGACCAATGGGGCTCCTTGGAGCCCAAATACAAAGATGCTTTCGAGAGCTCTGAGCTATAGCTCAGAGCTCTGTCGGGTCCTGCAGCGCAGACGCGGCGGCGGCGGTGAGTGACGTGGGTGCGGCGTAGTTACAATGTAACAAAGTTGTTACATTGTAATAACTTTGTTACATTGTAACTGATAGAACATTTCCGAGGATATTGCGTGGGATCATTTATTTAAAGGGACAGGTAAGTATTAATGGTTAATTAAGAATATTAAAGGACTTTTTTCGTGGTTATGTTTTTTGTTCAATTAAAATACTTTTTCTATGTGTTTGTGTGTTTATTTACTTTTAACTCTTAAAGGAAATGGGTAAGGGGTACTACAAGTACCTCTATACTCATTTCTCCTGGGAGGGGGGTGGGCATCTGGGGGACCCCTTTTTAAAGGGGACTCCCAGATTCCACCATGAACCCCCCACCCAGGAAATCGCGGCCTCCACCTCCACCGCCCATCGGAGGTGGAGAAGAGCCCCTTGTCCTTGGATTGGACAAGGGCTCGGAGGGGGAGGGGAAAGCTTGGCTGCCCCTCCCCTTCCGAGACCCCCCAATCCATGGACCATGCGGGCTGGTATAGTCAGGGTGCGGAGCCCCACGCGGCCGGTGCTCCGCATTCTGGCTATCCCAGCCTGCATGGGGGACAAGGGGTTAAAGAGGTCTGGGAGGGGGGACCCCACGTCGTTTTTTTTTTTATATTTCCCACACTCAGAACGAAGTAAGTAAAACTCTTCCCACTTGGGGGAATCTATGAAAATAATACACTATTGTTACCTGTGCAAAAAAAACTGACATTTTCCGCATTTAAAAGACATTTTTGCCCTTGAAACTTAAAAATCGATTTTCTCAAAAACTATAAGGTCTTTTTGAAAAAAAATTTTTCCTCTTATTCCCACTGATCCCCTTAATATACCCTAGGAATTTGGTGTTCCTAAACTTTAAGCAGGCTTTGCTATTAACCGTTAAAGTCGGCGGGTTTTTAAATGTATACATTTACTTTAACATCGATTTTCTCAAAAACTATAAGGTCTTTTTGAAAAAAATTTTTTCCTCTTATTCCTCCTGATCTCCTTAATATATTCTCCAAATGTAAGGCTCTTAGCATTTAAGGGGGCTTTGCTATTAACCCTTAAAGTTGGCGGCGTTTTTATATTATACGGAGCGTTGCGGTTTAACGCGAAATTACGGTAGCGTTTAATGCGAAATTACGGCATGAACGAAACGCGAAATTTCGCGTTGAAAATTACGCTTACGGTATTTTCAATTACGATTTTAATGGCAATTTCGCTACGCTAATTTCGCATCGTAATCGCAAATTTCGCATGCGTAATTATAGTAATGCGAAATTACGAAAATTTCAGCTCAACTCTACAGCCGCGGCAGGGGACCGGAGGATCTTTGAGGACCGGCGCAGGACAGGACAGCTGCAGGGGGCTGGGAGAGGCCCCAGGTAAGTGAATCTCTCTTTTTAAAAAGCTTATTTCAGGTGCGCTTTAAAGTACTCCTGTACCAACCCGCAAAAAAAACCAAAAAAAAAAAAAAAAAGCACCACTGCACAACTCATCTACTCTGGGTTCCCTTCACTCTCTTTTACACTTCTCAGCTCTCCTGTTCCGCCGCCGTGTCTCTCATATCTGCCAGCTTCATCACCACTGTGGCGTTGACACGGAAGTAACCCGGAACTACCTCTATTCTTTGCAAAAAGCACTTCCTGGAAAGGAGCTATACAAAGATGGCAGCTAGCTTCCTTTCTTGCTTGCACACTATTTTGGCAGTTGTACTGACCAACTACCAGTGCTTTTGTGAATAAATAAATAACCGAAAATCCCCCATGAGGAGATGGACTAGTTGAAAAACTGACAGTTCATTCAGATTTTTAATACACACTCTAAGTGACAGTGACATAGGAAAAAAAAAAGTAATTTATTGTGCATTTTACTCTTAAACAGGGATGCTCTCAACTTCGAATTCGGATGAAATTGGAATAGGGTTATTCGAATTTCATCCTGCTAATTACTGCAGCTGTGCGGGTGGCCGAGGGGGGTTAATCTTACCCATCAGGCTTCTTCTTGCTCAGCACCTCCCACGATGCGTTCCAATCCGGCGTCACGTGATTACAAAGACTTCCTCCTTCCGGGTTGAAGGAGGAAGTGTATAGTCACGTGACGCCGGATTGGAACGCAGCGTGGGAGGCGCCGAAGGACGAGCGAAGAAGACGCCTGATGGGTAAGATTAACCCCCCTCGCCCACCCGCACAGCTGCAGTAATTAGCAGGATGAAATTCGAATAACCCTATTCCAATTTCATCCGAATTCGAAGTTGAGAGCATCCCTGCTCTTAAAGGGATACTGTAGGGGGGGTCGGGGGAAAATGAGCTGAACTTACCCGGGGCTTCTAACGGTCCCCCGCAGACATCCTGTGTTGGCGCAGCCACTCACCGATGCTCCGGCCCCGCCTCCAGTTCACTTCTGGAATTTCTGACTTTAAAGTCAGAAAACCACTGCGCCTGCACGCCCGTGTCCACGCTCCCGCTGATGTCACCAGGAGTGTACTGCGCAGACACAGACCATACTGGGCCTGTGCAGTATGCTTCTGGTGACATCAGCGGGAGCGAGGACACGGCAACGCAGGCGCAATGGTTTTCAGACTTTAACCACCCTGGCGTTCTATTAAGATTGCCAGGGCAGCTACGGGAGGTTTTTTTTTTTAATAAAAAAAAACGATTTCATGCAGCCAACTGAAAGTTGGCTGCATGAAAGCCCACCAGAGGGCGCTCCTAACCCGTATTTCTGATCGCCTCCGGCGATTCGCAGTAACAAGGAAGGCCGCAATGAGCGGCCTACCTTGTTTCGTTTTGCTCATCGCCATGGCGACGAGCGGAGTGACGTCATGGACGTCAGCCGACGTCCTGACGTCAGCCGCCTCCGATCCAGCCCTCAGCGCTGGCCGGAACTGTTTGTTCCGGCTGCGCAGGGCTCGGGCGGCTGGGGGGACCCTCTTTCGCCGCTGCACGCGGCGGATCACCGCGCTGCGGCAGCAATCAGGCAGCACACGCGGCTGGCAAAGTGCCGGCTGCGTGTGCTGCTTTTTACAGGGAGCAAAGCGGCCCAGCAGGACCTGAGCGGCAGCCACCGGCGGTGATGGACGAGCTGAGCTCGTCCATACCGCTAAGGTGGTTGAAGTCTAAAATTCCAGAAGTGAACCGGAGGCGGGGCCGGAGCATCGGTGACTGGCTGCGCCAACACAGGATGTCTGCGGGGGACCGTTAGAAGCCTCGGGTAAGTTCAACTCATTTTCCCCTGACCCCCCCTACAGTATCCCTTTAAAGTATATTTGTATGCATTATAAATTTTACAATTTTATTTTTGTGATAGTTGTCCTTCAATATTTTTAGAAGAACTAACACTAGAAAAACCCCAGACAAAATGAAATTTAACCACAAACCAGAGCCCAAAACAAGCAAATTGTTATTGATTTATGAAATAAATAAAGTTAATATATAAAATGTATTTTTACAGCGCTGGAAAATGACTGCGACAATGAGCTGATGATAGACAATTTTGTTACATTCTTCATTGCTGGTAAGTTTTCCAGAATCCAGATGTACCATATTTTTCGGACTATAAGACGCACCTAGGTTTAGATGACAGAAACCAGGGGAAAAAATATATTAAACTTGGTGCATCCATGGAGAAGTTGCATCTTGTGGATTATGCCTCCTTTGTACCTCATGCCCCCTTGTACCTCTTGTATCTCCCTGTCTCCCCCTTATGTCCTCCTTTGTCCCCACCTCTGTCCTTGTGTCCTCTATGCCCCTTTGTGTCCCCTTGTGTCTTTCTCTATGCCCTCCCCTTGTGTCCTCCTCTATGCCCCTTTATGTCCCCCTGTGTTCTCCATGTGTCTCCCTGTGTCCTCCTCTGTCCTCCTTGTGTTCTTCTCTATGCCCCTTTGTGTCCCCGTGTCCTCTGTTTGTCCACCTGTGTCCTCCTCTGCATGGGCACAGTACAGGAAGCCCCCGACATTACAGCAGGTTGGAGGTTAGTATTGGCGGCGTTCACAAGTCAGGAGCTCCCTGCATTTGGATTATAAGATGCAGTGACTTTTTTCCCCACTTTTGGAGGAGAAAAAAATGAGTCTTATAGTCCAAAAAATACAGTCATTTTTATTTCTGTCTTGTAGGAAAAGGGGTATCCCTTGCACGCGGATTTGAATTGTATGTGACAGCCAAATCAATGGGTTCGTTCACAACTGAAGGGTGGTGTACACCAAGAGCGCTTCTGAGCGTTTTTCAAAAGTGCTACAGTTTTTAAAAAGCGCTTGGCTAATGTATAGGGCAGCACGGTGGCGTAGTGGGCAGCACGGTTGCTTAGTGGTTAGCTCTCTCGCCTTGCAGCGCTGGGTCCCTGGTTCGAATCCCTGCCAGGGAACTATCTGCAAAGAGTTTGTATGTTCTCTCCGTGTCTGCGTGGGTTTCCTCCGGGCACTCCGGTTTCCTCCCACATTCCAAAAACATACGGATAAGTTAATTGGCTCCCCCTAAAAATTGGCCCTAGACTATAGTACTTACACTATATAATATAGACATATGGCAATGGTAGGGATTAGATTGTGAGCTCCTTTGAGGGACAGTTAGTGACAAGATATATATATATATACACTGTACAGCGCTGCGTAATATGTCAGCGCTATATAAATACTAAATAATAATAATAATAATAATAATGTATCCATGTGGGCTGGCTCACACCAGAGCGAAGTAATTTTTTTTTCTGCAGCATTTTGGAGATGATTACACTTCAATGTTAAGTAAAGGAAAGTGGAAAAGCGCTCGGAGGCCTGGAACCCACTAGAAATCGCAAATCGCTAGCGCAATTGCTAGTGTTTTTAATTAGCATTTTGTAAGTGATTTCATGGGCGTTTTCCGGCAATTTTGGTAGCGATTTTAAAAAGTGTAAGCTTTTTGTCAGCGATTGTGATAGCGATTTGCGATTAGCGATTTTAATTCCGATTGGTCCTTTCAATCAATCGTTTTTACTAATTGCAGTAATTTAAAATCACACACAAATTGCTATGTGTAGCGATTCACGAGCGATTTGCCAGCGCTTCAATACTTTACATTGAAACGCAAATGCTCCCAAAATGCTGCATGTCCTGCGATTGTGATTTGGCTAATCACAATCGCTACTGTGGAATGTGTTACATTTATTTACATTGGCAGAGCGTTTAGGGAAATCTCTAGCGATTTAAAGCGCTCCCTAAACGCTCAAAAAAACGCTCTGGTGGGTTCCAGGCCTAAAAAGTGTTGAACAGAACAATTTTTCTAAGCATTTTTGTGCCCAAAGCTGTTCACTTCCAGATCAAAGTTAACGCGAACTAAATCACTACAACGAAACGCTCCAAAATTTCTAGGCAAAAATAGGAAATTGGTAGGCACGTGCTCGGAATCCCTACTGCAATTTGTTACAAAAACCGTTGAGCTTAGTGATTATTAGTGTAAACTAGGCCTAATTTGATTTCCACCAGAAAAAAACTCACGGCAGCGCTTCATTTTCCCCTCACTGTGTGCGTTATGTAAGATAACTGAAGTGAGAGGGATATGGAGGCTGCCATATTTATTTCCAGTTGCCTAGCCTTCTGCTGGTCTATTTGGCTACAGTAGTGTCTGAATTACACCAGAAACAAGCATGCAGCTAATCTTATCAGATCTGAATATTGTCAGAAACACCTGATCTGCAGCATGCTTGTTCAGGGTCTATTGCTAAACAGTAAGTGCCTGTTTCCACTACACGCAGATTCTGCATGCAGAAAACTGACTCCAATGAATGCCTATGGGCCTGTTTCCACTGAACGCAATTCTTCTGATGCAGATTTCCCATGGCATTCATTGGAGTCAGTTTTCTGCATGCAGAATCTGCGTGTAGTGGAAACAGACCCTTAGGGCTGGAACCCACAAGAGCGTTTTTTTGAGCATTTTGGCAGCGCTGCGATACGCTAGCGTTTTGCCAAAACGCTCAGCTGATGATGGATGGGGCAACTTCCACAGGAGCGTTTGCGTTTCCCAGAAACGCAAACGCAGGACCTGCAGCATTTTGGGAGCGTTAGCGCTTCAATGTAAAGTATTGAAACGCTAGCAGAAACGCTCAGCAAAACCTAAACTGAGCGGTTTTGCTAGCGTTTTGCGGTTCAGCACACTGTAACAAAATTAAAAATAATTCACAGGACCAATCAGGATAAAAACGCAAAACGCAAAACGCTACACAACCGCTGAGGAAAAAAATACAATGTTGCAAAACGCGACCGAAAACTCGCATGAATCCGCTTGCAAAACCGCTCAGGCAAAACGCTAGCGGTTGCGTTTTGCGTTTGCGGATTTCAGTGGGTTCCAGGCCTAATAGAGGCAGAGGATCGGCAGGACAACCAGGCAACTGGTATTACATAAAATAAAATAAGTATGGCGCCTCCAGATCGCTCTTTCTTCAATTGTCCTTTAAGGAGGCAATGTGCATTGTTTAAAAGGTAATAAATATGTCAGCCTGCATATGTCTTTCTCACCTCGGGTTCCCTTTCAGATTCTTATTATTATTTGTGCTGGGAAAGAACAGAGACAAAAAAGAAAGGGAGCGCTCTCTGGTGCATTAACCCCTTTAATTTTTCTCTCTTTCGCAAGTAAAAAATAAAACTCACATAATACAAATGTCAATAAAACTTATCACACTCAAGGTGTATATGACCATGTCCTGGGGATGGTATCGCCTGCTTGTTCGCCTCCACTCCATGACCAGTAGCAGTGGGAATCCGGAAGTCCGGTAGCGCCAGCGGGACCAGGAACACGGGGAAGTATCGGCAGCTGCCCTGCGCCTAATACGTCATGACGAAGGCGTGGAACGCCGAAACGCGTCATGACGTATTAGGCGCAGGGCAGCTGCCGATACTTCCCCGTGTTCCTGGTCCCGCTGGCGCTACCGGACTTCCGGATTCCCACTGCAACTGGTCATAGAGTGGAGGCGAACGAGCAGGCGATACCATCCCCAGGACATGGTGATATACACCTTGAGTGTGATAAGTTTTATTGACATTTGTATTATGTGAGTTTTATTTTTTACTTGCGAAAGAGAGAAAAATTAAAGGGGTTAATGCACCAGAGAGCACTCCCTTTCTTTTTTGTCTCTGTTCTTTCCCAGCACAATTACTTTGGTCCCAGAGTATATTGGAGCAGCTCCTGGTGGAAATCTTACGTACATTGTGGATAATACACTTGGAACTGTATGTGTCTTATTATTATTTACCTGCCACAGTTTGGAACATGGATGGTGAATATGGTAAAAGCAGCTCTGAAAATTCTATTGATCTCTTTAGGTCAGGAGACGACCGCTAATCAGCTGGCATTTGCTGTGCAGGAGCTGGGGCGACATCCGGACATCCTGAGAAAGTGAGTCCTTGTAAACTGAAGGCTTTATTCCATCTGGTTCTATATATTGCAAGGATCTATGGCAAGAAGTTTAGGAGCTGAGTGTTGTACTGTTTCTATGGCAATGACGATAGAGCAGTTTCTGGTGGCAGGGCTTAAAGTAACTCCGACCCAAAGCTTGGGCTCAAAATAAGACATTGGCTCGTAGAAGGAGCAGAGTAAAGGAACGATCACCGGCCGGGACAAGGTAATGTATGCACACATCCTCCCACCTGCTAATCCTACTCCCTCCAGTGTCCCGCTGCCTCTCTCCCCTGCCTACCCCGCTGCCTAAAACTAGCCCCCTGCATTTTTTCATGGCTCACTGTTCCGCCGATACATGTATCATAAAACGCTATTTACCGGTTTAATGTATTTACATTAAAAGTAAATAGCGTTTTATGATACATTTTATCGGCGGAACGGTGCACCATTTTTCACCCTGCGCCATTTTTAACTGGACCCAGTACAGGCGCCCCTGGTGGCCATGGAGAAAGGCATGACTGGACACAGAAAGAGGCACGCCAGCGGGAAGGTGAGCCTCTAGTACCCTCCACGGGCTGGGATGGGGGGGGGTGCGGGGGGCAAGGGTTGGGATGGGACCAGTGGGGGTCCATCATGAGTGTCGTTCATCAGTAAATCGAATGCTGCTACTGCCACGCATTAGACTGAACCCTTTCGAGCAGCATCGATCGTTTCGATTGATTTCAGGCAGAAATAGATCGGAATGACGATCATGCGGCCACATTGCAGCATGGATCTCTGCCAGATTTGATCATTATGATCAGAACGAGCAGATATTGATGCCATAAATCAAGTAATGTAAAGTATGAGCGCCTTAAGTTTTGTTGGAAGTTTGGTTTACTCAGTGAAGTAGTAATTCTCTTTTTGATAACCTTCAGGGCACAAGCGGAGGTAGATGAGGTCATTGGAGCAAAGAGAGACCTGGAGTATGAAGACCTCGGCAAACTCCGGTACCTGTCCCAGGTGAGGAGACTCACAGGTCAGCAGGGAGACTCTGAAACATCTTTCTTGTAGTCAATCTCAGCCTGCTTTTTAACCACTTCCCGACCACCTAACGCACAGAGGCGGCCGGGAAGTGGAGCCCTTAAGGACCGGCTCACCCACAGAGGCGGCGGTCCATTTAAGGGCATGGGCGGAGCGATCGCGTCATCCGTGACGCGATCCTCCGCCGGCGCCTGTCACCGCTCGCTCGCCGCAACATCCCGCCGGCTATACGGAAGCGCCGGCGGGATGTTAACCCCGCGATCGCCGCATACAAAGTGTATAATACACTTTGTAATGTTTACAAAGTGTATTATACAGGCTGCCTCCTGCCCTGGTGGTCCCAGTGTCCGAGGGACCACCAGGGCAGGCTGCAGCCACCCTAGTCTGCACCCAAGCACACTGATTTCTCCCCCCCCTGCCCCAGATCGCCCACAGCACCCATCAGACCCCCCCCCCTGCCCACCCCCCAGACCCCTGTTTGCACCCAATCACCCCCCTAATCACCCATCAATCACTCCCTGTCACTATCTGTCAACGCTATTTTTTTTTTATCCCCCCCCCCCTGCTCCCTGCCCCCTCCTGATCACCCCCCACCCCTCAGATTCTCCCCAGACCCCCCCCCCCCAGACCACCCCCCCCCTGTTTACTGTATGCATCTATCCCCCTGATCACCTGTCAATCACCTGTCAATCACCTGTCAATCACCTGTCAATCACCCGTCAATCACCCATCAATCACCCGTCAATCACCCGTCAATCACCCGTCAATCACCCCCTGTCACTGCCACCCATCAATCAGCCCCTAACCTGCCCCTTGCGGGCAATCTGATCACCCCCCCACACCAATAGATCGCCCACAGATCCGACATCAGATCACCTCCCAAATCCATTGTTTACATCTATTCTCTCCTCTAAACACCCACTAATTACCCATCAATCACCCATCAATCACCCCCTATCACCACCTGTCACTTTTACCTATCAGATCAGACCCTAATCTGCCCCTTGCGGGCACCCAATCACCCGCCCACACGCTCAGATTGCCCTCTGACCCCCCCTTATCAATTCACCAGTGCATTAATTACATCTGTTCTTCCCTGTAATAACCCACTGATCACCTGTCAATCACCTGCCAATCACCTATCACCCATCAATCACCCCCTGTCACCCCCTGTCACTGCCACCCATCAATCAGCCCCTAACCTGCCCCTTGCGGGCAATCTGATCACCCACCCACACCATTAGATCGCCCGCAAACCCGCCGTCAGATTACCTCCCAAATGTATCGTTTACATCTGTTATCTTCTCTAAACACCCACTAATTACCCATCAATCACCCATCAATCACCCCCTATCACCACCTGTCACTGTTACCTATCAGATCAGACCCTAATCTGCCCCTTGCGGGCACCCAATCACCCGCCCACACGCTCAGATTGCCCTCAGACCCCCCCCCCTTATCAATTCGCCAGTGCATTAATTACATCTGTCCTTCCCTGTAATAACCCACTGATCACCTGTCAATCACCTGCCAATCACCTATCACCCATCAATCACCCCCAGTTACTGCCACCCAACAATCAGCCCCTAACCTGCCCCTTGCGGGCAATCTGATCACCCACCCACACCATTAGATCGCCCGCAAACCCGCCGTCAGATTACCTCCCAAATGTATCGTTTACATCTGTTATCTTCTCTAAACACCCACTAATTACCCATCAATCACCCATCAATCACCCCCTATCACCACCTGTCACTGTTACCTATCAGATCAGACCCTAATCTGCCCCTTGCGGGCACCCAATCACCCGCCCACACGCTCAGATTGCCCTCAGACCCCCCCCCCCTTATCAATTCGCCAGTGCATTAATTACATCTGTCCTTCCCTGTAATAACCCACTGATCACCTGTCAATCACCTGCCAATCACCTATCACCCATCAATCACCCCCTGTCACTGCCACCCAACAATCAGCCCCTAACCTGCCCCTTGCGGGCAATCTGATCACCCACCCACACCAATAGATCGCCCGCAGATCCGACATCAGATCACCACCCAAGCGCAGTGTTTCCATCTATTCTCTCCTCTAAACACCCACTAATTACCCATCAATCACCCATCACTGTTACCTATCAGATCAGACCCTAATCTGCCCCTTGCGGGCACCCAATCGCCCGCCTACACGCTCAGACTGCCCTCAGACCCCCCCTTATCAATTCGCCAGTGCAATATTTACATCTGTTCTCCCCTGTAATAACCCACTGATTACCTGTCAATCACCTATCAATCACCCATCAATCACCCCCTGTCACTGCCACCCATCAATCACCCCCGGTCACTGCCACCCATCAATCACCCGCTGTCACTGCCACCCATCAATCAGCCCCTAACCTGCCCCTTGCGGGCAAACTGATCACCCACCCACACCAATAGATCGCCCGCAGATCCGACATCAGATCACCACCCAAGCGCAGTGTTTCCATCTATTCTCTACCCTAAACACCGACTAATTACCCATCAATCACCCCCTGTCACTACTACCTATCAGATTAGACCCCTATCTGCCCCTAGGGCACTCAATCACCCGCCCACACCCTCAGAATGCCCTCAGACCCCAGCCCTGATCACCTCGCCAGTGCATTGCTTGCATCTATTCCCCCCTCTAATCACACCTTGAGACACCCATCAATCACCTCCTGTCACCCCCTAGCACACCTACCCATCAGATCAGGCCCCAATTTGCCCCGTGTGGGCTCCTGATCACTCGGCCAAACCCTCAGACCCCCTTCCGATCACCTCCCCAGTGCATGGATTGCATCTATTTTCCCCTCTAACCACCCCCTGAGACACCCATCAATCACCTCCTGTCACCCCCCTAGCACTCCTATCCATCAGATCAGGCCCAATACAACCTGTCATCTAAAAGGCCACCCTGCTTATGACCGGTTCCACAAAATTCGCCCCCTCATAGACCACCTGTCATCAAAATTTGCAGATGCTTATACCCCTGAACAGTCATTTTGAGACATTTGGTTTCCAGACTACTCACGGTTTTGGGCCTGTAAAATGCCAGGGCGGTATAGGAACCCCACAAGTGACCCCATTTTAGAAAAAAAAAGACACCCCAAGGTATTATGTTAGGTGTATGACGAGTTCATAGAAGATTTTATTTTTTGTCAAAAGTTAGCGGAAATTAATTTTTATTGTTTTTTTTTCACAAAGTGTGTTTTTTTAAAAACTTGTGACAAAAAATAAAATCTTCTATGAACTCGCCATACACCTAACGGAATACCTTGGGGTGTCTTCTTTCTAAAATGGGGTCACTTGTGGGGTTCCTATACTGCCCTGGCATTTTAGGGGCCCTAAACCGCGAGGAGTAGTCTAGAAAACAAATGCTTCAAAATGACCTGTGAATAGGACGTTGGGCCCCTTAGCGCACCTAGGCTGCAAAAAAGTGTCACACATGTGGTACCGCCGTACTCAGGAAAAGTAGTATAATGTGTTTTGGGGTGTATTTTTACACATACCCATGCTGGGTGGGAGAAATTTCTATGTAAATGGACAATTGTGTGTAAAAAAATCAAACAATTGTCATTTACAGAGATATTTCTCCCACTTAGCATGGGTATGTGTAAAAATACACCCCAAAACGCATTATACTACTTCTCCTGAGTACAGCGGTACCACATGTGTGGCACTTTTTTACACCCTAACTGCGCTAAAGGGCCCAAAGTCCAATGAGTACCTTTAGGATTTCACAGGTCATTTTGAGAAATTTCGTTTCAAGACTACTCCTCACGGTTTAGGGCCCCTAAAATGCCAGGGCAGTATAGGAACCCCACAAATGACCCCATTTTAGAAAGAAGACACCCCAAGGTATTCCGTTAGTAGTATGGCGAGTTCATAGAAGATTTTATTTTTTGTCACAAGTTAGCGGAAAATGACACTTTGTGAAAAAACACAATTAAAATCAATTTCCGCTAACTTTTGACAAAAAATAAAAACTTCTATGAACTCACCATACTCCTAACGGAATACCTTGGGGTGTCTTCTTTCTAAAATGGGGTCATTAGTGGGGTTCCTATACTGCCCTGGCATTTTAGGGGCCCTAAACCGTGAGGAGTAGTCTTGAAACAAAAATGACCTGTGAAATCCTAAAGGTACTCATTGGACTTTGGGCCCCTTAGTGCAGTTAGGGTGCAAAAAAGTGCCACACATGTGGTATCGCCGTACTCGGGAGAAGTAGTACAATGTGTTTTGGGGTGTATTTTTACACATACCTATGCTGGGTGGGAGAAATACCTCTGTAAATGACAATCTTTTGATTTTTTTACACACAATTGTCCATTTACAGAGGTATTTCTCCCACCCAGCATGGGTATGTGTAAAAATACACCCCAAAACACATTGTACTACTTCTCCCGAGTATGACGATACCACATGTGTGGCACTTTTTTGCACCCTAACTGCGCTAAAGGGCCCAAAGTCCAATGAGTACCTTTAGGATTTCACAGGTCATTTTGAGAAATTTCGTTTCAAGACTACTCCTCACGGTTTAGGGCCCCTAAAATGCCAGGGCAGTATAGGAACCCCACAAATGACCCCATTTTAGAAAGAAGACACCCCAAGGTATTCCGTTAGGAGTATGGTGAGTTCATAGAAGATTTTATTTTTTGTCAAAAGTTAGCGGAAATTGATTTTAATTGTGTTTTTTCACAAAGTGTCATTTTCCGCTAACTTGTGACAAAAAATAAAATCTTCTATGAACTCGCCATACTACTAACGGAATACCTTGGGGTGTCTTCTTTCTAAAATGGGGTCATTTGTGGGGTTCCTATACTGCCCTGGCATTTTAGGGGCCCTAAACCGTGAGGAGTAGTCTTGAAACGAAATTTCTCAAAATGACCTGTGAAATCCTAAAGGTACTCATTGGACTTTGGGCCCTTTAGCGCAGTTAGGGTGCAAAAAAGTGCCACACATGTGGTATCGCCGTACTCAGGAGAAGTAGTATAATGTGTTTTGTGGTGTATTTTTACACATACCCATGCTGAGTGGGAGAAATATCTCTGTAAATGGACAATTGTGTGTAAAAAAAAATTAACAAATTGTCATTTACAGAGATATTTCTCCCACCCAGCATGGGTATGTGTAAAAATACACCCCAAAACACATTATACTACTTCTTCTGAGTACGGCAATACCACATGTGTGGCACTTTTTTGCAGCCTAACTGCGCTAAGGGGTCCAAAGTCCAATGAGCACCTTTAGGCTTTACAGGGGTGCTTACAATTTAGCACCCCCCAAAATGTCAGGACAGTAAACACACCCCACAAATGATCCCATTTTGGAAAGTAGACCCTTCAAGGTATTCAGAGAGGGGCATGGTGAGTCCGTGGCAGATTTCATTTTTTTTTGTCGCAAGTTAGAAGAAATGGAAACTTTTTTTTTTTTTTTTTTTTTCTCACAAAGTGTCATTTTCCGCTTACTTGTGACAAAAAATAATATCTTCTATGAACTCACTATGCCTCTCAGTGAATACTTTGGGATGTCTTCTTTCCAAAATGGGGTCATTTGGGGGTTATTTATACTATCCTGGAATTCTAGCCCCTCATGAAACATGACAGGGGGTCAGAAAAGTCAGAGATGCTTGAAAATGGGAAAATTCACTTTTTGCACCATAGTTTGTAAACGCTATAACTTTTACCCAAACCAATAAATATACACTGAATGGGTTTTTTTTTATCAAAAACATGTTTGTCCACATTTTTCGCGCTGCATGTATACAGAAATTTTACTTTATTTGAAAAATGTCAGCACAGAAAGTTAAAAAAATCATTTTTTTGCCAAAATTCATGTCTTTTTTGATGAATATAATAAAAAGTAAAAATCGCAGGAGCAATCAAATAACACCAAAAGAAAGCTTTATTAGTGACAAGAAAAGGAGCCAAAATTCATTTAGGTGGTAGGTTGTATGAGCGAGCAATAAACCGTGAAAGCTGCAGTGGTCTGAATGGAAAAAAAGTGGCCGGTCCTTAAGGGGTAGAAAGCCCTAGGTCCTCAAGTGGTTAAGGCATCTCCAATGTCTGATAATCCCTGGGGGAGCACTCATGAGTGAACCAGAAAACTTGGACTACATTTGTTTCCACAAATATCCTGCCATTAGTCAGTAAAAGAGTTTTCTCTTGCTTGGGCCATATTGGGACATAGTGGGAGTTGCTGAAAGGTTAAGCAGCTGTGATACTGCAGTCTTGTACAGGGGCTCACAGTGAGAATTTTGATGCTTAATGATGAACTCAGGTTTTCCTGGATTTATAAAACAAGACAAAGCAAAACATTTTGCTCCGGATGCTGCATGCAGGCTGGGAGCGAGGGGGGCTGGTCCCAGGGGCGTAGCAATAGGGGTTGCAGAGGTAGCGATCGCATCGGGGCCCTTGGTCATGTGACAGAGATGGAAGCCGCATGGTGATTGGCTGGCTGAATAGGAAGTGAAGACGACCTGTTTCGCAACTGGGAGGAGGTAATGTCTGACGCTGCCGCTCTGCATTAACTATGTATGGGACCTCCTTCCTGCCCCTGCCCCACCCCCCCCTCCACAATGGCAGGGGTCACGGGGGATAATGTTAACCCCCCCATTGTCTGATGATAGCATCTGACAGCGAACAGGTGCCCGTTAATGGTGTGATTTTTAGTGAACAATCTGGCTTTTGATTATTATTCAGATTAAAAACAAAACATCTTCTTTAACGGTGGCCACTAATGGTCCAATTTCTAGCGAAAAATCGTCTGAGCGATCAGATTATAAATAATCTCAATTGATGGGCACCATCGATTACGAAGGATTATAAAAATAGTCGTCCAATTGGATTTTGGTCAATCCAAAATTTGGATTTTCTTGTTGGTTGTGATAGATAGGAAGCAAAGATGGGTTCGTTGATGGTGTAGTGAACGATTTTTCTTCCAATCAAAATGATCTGATCGCTCAAATGATTTTTCACTAGAAATTGGATCGTTAGTGGCCACTGGCCACCTAAATCGATCCTCTCCATCCTAGAATCCATTTTGTCATCATATCTAAACTAAACTGAAAAAAAAATCCACCAATCTGTCGTTTAAGAAAACAATTGATAATGTAATCATTCAAGATTGATGGAGCCCATCAGGCTCTCTGTTTTCATACAATAATGATCTGAATAACCTGATCGAACATAGGTTCACTAAAAATTGTACCATGACCTTTAGAGACCCTGAGATGCTGGAAGTTATACATCCAGATTGGTGCAGGCTCCTGGGTAAGCCCTGAACTAGTAACCCCAACAGAGAGAAGAGAATTTTAGGAAGACGTGCTCCCCAATAGATATATGTTGTCATGGCTTGAAGGAACTTTAGTTTGAATATTTTACTAGCATTTAGAAAATTATACCAGTTGGAAACTGAAATGAAAAAATCTTTGTTTTTTCTTATCACCAAATAGTGTTGGTGTTGGATTTTGTGAACCTGCATTCGTAAAACCCAAATTATGCTGAACGCCGCACTTAAAGAGGAACTGTCGCAAAAATCTTAAAATTTAAAACACATACAAATAAGAAGTACATTTCTTCCAGAGTAAAATGAGCCATAAATGACTTTTCTCCTATGTTGCTGTCACTTACAGTAGGTAGTAGAAGTCTGACAGAAGTGACAGGTTTTGGGCTAGTCCATCTCTCCATAGGGGATTCTCAGCATGGCCTTTATTCTTTATAAAGACACTCCCTGAAAAAGATTTATACAAAGATGCTGACAAGCCTCCCTGCTCACTGTCGACAGCAGGAGAGGCAGAGCTACAGCAAATAGCTCAGCCTCTCAGGGCAGCACAATCTTGCCCGGCCATTTGGGTTTCTGCAGTGCTCGTTTTTTGGCGGGGATGCGGCGGTTTAGCGCTGGGAAGACTTCTGAAGCGAATGGAAAGGTAAATTTAGCAAAAAAAATTTGCTTCAGAGTCTCTTTAAGTGACAGCAACATAGAAGGAAGGTAATTTATGGCTCATTTTACTCTGGAAGAAACTTACTTCGTAATTGTATATGTTTACATATATTTTAAATTTTAAGATTTTCGCGACAGAGGTCCTTTAAAGTGGACCTGAACTTTTGCACTGGACAGAAGGGAAACAGAGAAATGCACCCTGTTTGTGTTTTGAGAGTTTAGCCTGTGCAATCCCCCCTCATCTGTGTCTAATCACAAACGCTGTAATTTGATCTCTCCCCTGTGTCACATGACTACCATGGCAGATAAGCTAATTTGAAAGCACAGGATGTTAACAATATGTCTGCTTCCAAGAAAGCAGAAAGTAGAAACTGTGCAGATGTAGGGCTAGTGGTGCACACCAAGAGTGCTTCTGAGCACTTTTTAGATCCCCAGTGCTTTGAAAAACGCATGGCTACTGAAACCCTATTGGCCCTTTTCCACTGGCTGCAATCCGATTCAAAAAGCGGATTGCAGCCGTTTTGCACCGCGATAACATGTAAATCGCAGTAGGCTCATTTTCCAATACCACGCTTCATTCGCGTTAAATTTTTCGCTGAATCATAATCACCGGGCGGCACAATTCTTGTCGCCATCGCCTTACGTTCCCTGAGAGCTCAACGGCTGAGAGCTAAACGCCGATAGTGGAAAGAACAGTTTGTGCTTGCGATCACGCTTGCTAGTGGAAAAGGGCCCTATGACTATGAAGGCGTTCCCACAGCAGCGTTGTGATTTTTTCCTAAATTGCAAACGTGTTGCATGCAGCATTTTTTGGAGCGATTCACCTTGCATGAATGAGCAAAAACTCATTCACTCAAACATGGCTCTGAAAATCACTTCACAAAATTGCTATTGCAAAGCGCTAAACGCTACTGATTGCTGTTGTGATTTTGGTGTGCACTAGCCCTCATTTCAGGATTTGTATCATCTGTAACAATTAAATGTACCTTTTAAAGAAAACCTGTAATGAAGAAAAAGTCCACTGGGGGGTACTTACCTTGTGAGGGGGAAGCCACTGGATCCTAACGAGGCTTCCCCGGTTCTTCTCTGTTCCTCGTCCAGCTGCAGCCCTCCAAAGTGCGTTTTTGTAAATATTTACCTTCCGGCAGGGCCAGAGCTACCATAGGAAAAAATGGGCAATTGCCCCAGGGCCCCAGAGCCTGTAGGGACCCCCAAGGTGTCCCTCCCCATCTTAACTGTTGCTCCCCAGGGACTCTGAAGAGTCTGTTAAGTTGGGAGGTGATTGGGGGAGGGTCAGCAGCCAGCTCAGGGGCCCAGGAGGGAGATTTGGCTGCAACAAAGGGCCTCTAATGACGCTTTTTGGTCGGGGGGTGTCTGTTGGGGGGCCCCCAGGCTAATTTTGCCCTAGGGCCCAATTGTTACTTGAACCGGCCCTGCCTTCCGGGATCCTGCGCAGGCGTACTAGTGCATCTCCCTACGGGTTAAGGCGGAAATATCCAAACCTGATCGATCCGCTCTACTGCGCAGGCACGAGTCCTCTTGTGCCTGCGCAGTAGAGCTGATCGATCAGGTTCAGCTATTTCCGCCTAGCCCAAAGGAAGAGCCGCTACTGTACCTGTGCTAGGTCCCGGCAAGGTAAATAAATCACCGCTTGTCAGGCTTGTCAGGGGAGGATTCTGGGACACTTCGGGGGAGCCAGCGCTGGACTGCCTGCAGCTACAGGGGAGGGGGAAGCCTCATTGGGACCCTGAGGCTTCCCCCTCCCGAGGTGAGTACCCCCCAGGGAATGTTTTTCTTTTTGTTACAGCGACCTCTGTCGCGAAAATCTTAAAGTTTAAATACATTTAAACATATACAAAGAAGTACGTTTCTTCCAGAGTAAAATGAGCCATAAATTACTTTTCTCCCATCTTGCTGTCACTTACAGTAAGTAGTAGAAATCTGACATTACCGACAGATTTTGGACTAGCCCATCTTCTCATGAAGTGTTCTCAGGGTTTTCTTTATTTTTAAAAGGACTTAGTTAATGGGAGTTGCTCCGTCCAACTGCCAAAAAAAATTGTACGGTGAGCAGGGAGGCTGGCCAGCATCTTTGTATAAAGAATAAAGTCCACTAGCCAACCCGCGTCGTAGCATACGCCGCATCTATCTATCTAATAGAGTACGTGCCTCAACCTTGAAGCAAGAAGAAGTAGGCTTTCCATGAGAAAATGTATGCGTGCTCAACCACCAAGTTTAACCCTAGCAAGTCTGGCTTTGCAAATCCGGCCTAATTGGCTATTCATGAGGCAATGCTCATGCAAATATGCATTTGCTTTTGCATGCCAAACTATGCAGGGTCCAAAAACCAATACCGCAAAGCGATCGCCCTGCGGGTATTAGTTCATGCTACATTAGCACTATCCAGGAGCGCCACGGGGAGGATTCCAAATGCCCCCATACAACCGGGGGACTGCGGGGTCCCAGGCTCTCTTACTGCCTGGGAACCACAGCGGCACCCCGGAGGGGGAGGCTGGGTGGCGCAGCTGCAACCCCCCCCCCCCCCCAAGTGTGGTCAGCACCGGGGAGAGCCATCCGCACCCACCTCCCAATATTAAAAACAGGCACTTACCTTAACGTCCATTGCGTTCTGCAACATGCACATTAACTTGGGGGCACCACATGTGAAAGGAGTGAAGCATGGGTCACCCCGAGCTTTAGAGCTCAGGGCTGGCTCACATACAACACTCCGGGGTGGGGGGAGGACAGGCGCAGACAACTCACTCCAGGGCTCACACCACCAGAGCAAGCCATCCACCACCTGCCTCCAAAGGATACAACTGCAAAAAATGCTTTCCATGAGAAAAATTTTGCGTGCTCAAACACCAAGTTTAACCCTAGCAAGTCTGGCTTTCCAAATCTGGCCTAATTGGCTATTCATGAGGCAATGCTCATGCAAATATGCATTTGCTTTCGCATGACAAACTATGCAGGGTCAAAAAACCAATACTGCAAAGTGCTCTCTCGCTGCCTGGGAACCACAGCGCCACCCCGGAGTGGGAGGCTGGGTGGCGCAGCCGCCCCCCCCCCCCCCAAGCGTGGCCAGCGCTGGGGAGAGCCGTCCGCACCCACCTCCTAATATTAAAAACAGCCACTTACCTTAACGTCCATTGGGTTCTGCTACATGCGCATTCATTTTCTCATGGAAAGCATTTTGTGCAGTTTGTATCCTTTGGAGGCAGGTGGTGGATGGCTTGCTCCGGTGGTGTGAACCCTGGTGTGAGTGCGCCTGTCCCCCCCCCCCTCTGAAATGCTGTATGTGAGCCAGCCCTGAGCTCTAAAGCTCGGGGTGACCCATGCTTCTCTCCTTTCTCATGTGGTGCCCCCAAATTAATGCGCATGTAGCAGAACGCAATGGACGTCAAGGTAAGTGCCTGTTTTTAATATTGGGAGGTGGGTGCAGACGGCTCTCCCCGGCGCTGGCCACACTTGGAGGGGGGGGGGGGGTGGTCGTCCACGCCACCCAGCCTCCCCCTCCGGGGTGCCGCTATGGTTTCCAGGCAGTGAGAGAGCCTGGGACCCTGCGGTCCCCCCAGTTGTATAAAAAGGGGGCATTGGGAATCCTCCCCGTGGCGCTCCTGGAGGCCTGGAGCACACCAAAAACTGCTAGCAGATCCGCAAAATGCTAGCAGATTTTGAAACGCTTTTTCTTATTTTTCTGTAGCATTTCACTTAGCATTTTGCGGTTTTGTAAAGCGTTTTTGGTGTAGTAGATTTCATATATTGTTACAGTAAAGCTGTTACTGAACAGCTTCTGTAACAAAAACGCCTGCAAAACCGCTCTGAACTGCCGTTTTTCAGAGCGGTTTGCATTTTTCCTATACTTTACATTGGGGGGCAGAAACGCCTCCGCAATCCAAAAAATGCCTCACCTCGGGAGTATGCGTTTTAGCTCTGGTGTGCACCAGCCCATTGAAATACATTACCCAAGCGTATCCGCAGCCGCAAGTGGATCGCAAAACGCTGCCAAACCGCTCTGGTGTGCACTAAGCCGGATAGTGCTAATGTAGCATGTAGCAGGGTGACTGCTTTGTGGTATTGGTTTGTGCATGCATTTGCATGAGCATTGCCTCATGAATAGCCAATTAGCCCAGATTTGCAATGTCAGACTTGCTAGGGTAAGGCCTCTTTTCCATGGACTGTGAATAGGCAGTGAAATGGCTCTCAAACTCTCACAACTGCTCGCTGCTGCCTGGTAACTGCTCGCTGCTGCCTGGTAACTGCTCGCTGCTGCCTGGTAACTGCTCGCTGCTGCCTGGTAACTGCTCGCTGCTGCCTGGTAACTGCTCGCTGCTGCCTGGTAACTGCTCGCTGCTGCCTGGTAACTGCTCGCTGCTGCCTGGTAACTGCTCGCTGCTGCCTGGTAACTGCTCGCTGCTGCCTGGTAACTGCTCGCTGCTGCCTGGTAACTGCTCGCTGCTGCCTGGTAACTGCTCGCTGCTGCCTGGTAACTGCTCGCTGCTGCCTGGTAACTGCTCGCTGCTGCCTGGTAACTGCTCGCTGCTGCCTGGTAACTGCTCGCTGCTGCCTGGTAACTGCTCGCTGCTGCCTGGTAACTGCTCGCTGCTGCCTGGTAACTGCTTGCTGCTGCCTGGTATCTGCTCACTGCTGCCTGGTAACTGCTCGCTGCTGCCTGGTAACTGCTTGCTGCTGCCTGGTAACTGCTTGTTGCTGCCTGGTATCTGCTCACTGCTGCCTGGTAACTGCTCGTTGCTGCCTGGTAACTGCTTGTTGCTGCCTGGTAACTGCTTGTTGCTGCCTGGTATCTACTCACTGCTGCCTGGTAACTGCTTGCTGCTGCCTGGTAACTGCTTGTTGCTGACTGGTATCTGCTCACTGCTGCCTGATAACTGCTTGCTGCTGCCTGGTATCTGCTCACTGCTGCCTGGTAACTGCTTGCTGAGCACACAGCTCAACAGTCCGTGGAAAAGAGGCCTTAAACTTGGTGTTTGAGCACGCATAAATTTTCTCATGCAAAGTACTTCTTCTTCTTGTTTGAAGGTTGAGGCACTTAGTCTATTATATATATAGATAAGATAGATAGATAGATGCTGAGAATCCCTCATGAAGAGATGGACTAACCCAAAACCTGTCGGTTCTGTCAGATTTCTACTACCTACTGTAAGTGACAGCAACATAGGAGAAAAGTTATTTATGGCTCATTTAAGGGCTCGTTTCCACTATAGCGAATCCGCATGCAGGCACCGCATGCGGATTCGCATAGGCAATACAAGTGGATGGGATTGTTTCCACTTGTGCGTCGTGCGGGTGCATTTTGGTGTGCAGGGGAAATCTGCACGGCAGAACCGTCAGATTTCGCATGCGGCTGGAATGCGGGCGAATCGCCCGCAATGCTTTTAATAGGGAAATCGCATGCGGCTTTGTCATGCGGTTTTCCCCGCGATTTCGCATGTAATGGTATGGAAATTTACACAGGCAGTGACATGGTTAAATTCGCCTGCTTCTTAGCCATGCGAAATCGCATGCGAAATCGCGGGGAAAACCGCATGCAGAAACGCATCCGCATGCGATTCCGCACCGCAACAGTGGAAACGAGCCCTTACTCTGGAAGAAATGTACTTCTTATTTGTATGTGTTTTTAAATTTTAAGATTTTCGCGACAGTTCCTCCACTTAACGACCGCCTAACGCCGATAGGCGGCGGCTGGTCGTAAGTCGAATTACATGGAAACCTTTCCATGTCAGCTCACGGAGGGTGTCTCCATGAACAGCCTGCGAGCCTCCGATCGCAGCTCGCAGGCTAATTGTAAACACCCAGGGAAGAGATCCCTGCTGTTTACATCATATGGCGCTGCTGCGCCGAAGCGCTGTAAAGGAGATCGGCGATCACCGGCCTCTGATTGGCCGGGGATCGCTGGCATCTGATAGGCTGAAGCCTATCAGAGGCGGCGCAGGACGGATCGTCGTCCTGTGCCGCCCACAGCAAGGAGGGGAGGGAGGGAAAGGGAGCGAAGCTGAATATCGCTGCGGAGGGGGCTTTGAGGAGCCCCCCGCACTCGGCCACATGGAGTGGCGGCGATCAGACCCCCCCAGCAGGTCATCTCCCTAGTGGGGAAAAAAGGGGGGGGGGGGGGAAGTCTGGTCGCCCTGCCTCACTGCTGATCTGTGCTGTGGGCTGGAGAGCCCACGCAGCACAGATCAGCAAACAGCCCGGTCCTTAAGTGGTTAAAGGTTATTATGCTGCTGCTTATCTTTTAGAGCAGAAAAGAAGTTCTGAGTTCAGGTCCACTGCAGGAGGAACCATCAGAGTCAAGTGAAGGGCGACGTGGACCTCAACCCTGTAACCCTCTTCTCTAGCTTGGATGCTGCAAAGTGCGGTGTTCAGCAAAATTTGGGTTTCGGAATTCAGGATCCGAATGCGAACACCAACACAACCAGCAAGCTGCAAATTGTTTTTTGTTTCATATTGACTTGTCTCATAACTTTGATAGAAGTGGGCTAACTCTTCAAAGTTTATCCCAGTTCTATTTCATTTTGCTTAAGATGCTCATTAACGGTACTGTTTTTCCTTCAGATTTGATCTTTCGACGCATTTTTTTATGATCGAATTGTAAAACTGCGCCGTGTGTGGCTTAAAACAATGTGAAACGATTATTTGGTCAATAGGAAAAGGACAATATTGATCAGAAAGTTGGATTTTATGATGGAATCGGAATGTAAAACCTTCTTATATCTTTCCGTTAATGGGAACAATCGATAATTACCTTCCTATTAGCTTTGAACATGCAAATTGAATCGAAAGATCAAATCTGAAGGAAAAATTGTACAGTTAATGGGCACCTTTAGACAGATTCTCCTTTAATTTTGGTAGGTGCTGAAAGAGACCCTCCGTTTGTACCCCAGTGTTCCTGGAACATCTCGAGTAACGGCAGAAGAGCTCGTCATCGACGGTGTGATGATTCCAAAAAATTCTTCTGTGACGGTACAGCACACAATAAAAAAAGATGAGAAAAATTGAAGGGGACCATACACACATAGATTACCACCCAATATGGCAAACAGATCGATCACAGACGGATCCATTCCTCCCACACACATAGATTTAAAAATCCATCGAAATCAGCAAAAATCAATCAAAATAACGATTTGCAAGGCGTGCTGTGCTATAAAATCTTGGCAGATTTGATCAGAGTGACGGGGACTAGTATTTATTGTAGTGGATAACTTTACATCTGTGAAGTTTCATGTAGTTTTCACAATTAAGATCTTGATCGTATTTATGGTTTTGAATGTACTCTTGATTTCGAGTAATAAACTTAAAGAGAAACTCCGACCAAGAATTGAACTTTATCCCAATCAGTAGCTGATACCCCCTTTTACATGAGAAATCTATTCCTTTTCACAAACAGACCATCAGTGGGCGCTGTATAGCTGATATTGTGGTGAAACCTCTCCCACAAAGAAATTCTGAGTACGTACTCTTGGCAGTTTCCTGTTTGTGAAGCCTGTTGCATTGTGGGAAATACAGCTGTTTACAGCTGTTTCCAACTGCCAAAACAGCAAGCAGCAGCTACATCACTTGCCAGCAGTAAAAATGTCACCATGTGATCAATGTCAGAATATAAATCAGGGATTTAAAACACTGACTAAATAATTTATACATAATTATTGTAAAAATGAAACACTTTTTTATTACATTATTTTCACTGGAGTTCCTCTTTAAATATTATAAACATATTTTCACATAGATGGTGGTGTATGTGGAAATTTATGGGCACGGATGAGAAAATTCATTTTCGCCAAATGCATTGAAGTCAGTGGACATTTTCACACAGATTTTTTTGTGAAATTACACATTTTAATTCTACTAAGAAAGTCGAACTAGGGATGGAAAAATATTATGGAAAAATATTAAAGTAAATGGGAACCGCTGTTTAAAATAGAAAGCCATATACTTATCTAAGGAGAGGGAAGGCTCTGGGATCTAATGAACCTTCCCTCTCCTCTCCCGGTGCCCTCGGTGCTCTCTCTGGGAGCAGTGTTTGACTAAATTGGTCAAATACTGCTCCTTCCGCCAGACGAAGGTGCCTTCGGAAAGTCTTCGGGAGCCTCCGCTCCATACTGTGCATGAGCGAGCGCCCTCTCTCGCGCACTCGCGTGCGTGCGCAGTATGGAGCCGCCTGTCTTTGGGAGCACTCGGCTTCCAAAGTCCCCTGCGGCGGGGCATTTAAACGGGGATCCTGCGCTGCAGCAGATGCACCAGGAGAGGAGAGGGAAGACTCATCAGGACACAGAGCCTTCTCTCTCCTTAGGTAAGTATCTGGCTTTTTATTTTAACCCCCGGTTCCCATTAGCTTTAAAGGGCAACTGAAGTGAGAGGGATATGGAGGCTGCCATATTTATTTCCTTTTAAACAATACCAGCCTGGCTGAGTCGCGCTCTGCCGCAAATGTGCGGCCCAGCATGTTCCCCCGCCGAGCTCCCGTCCCTGGGAGAGATCTGCACTTGCACAGTACTTCTGCGCAGGCACAGATCAATCCTAGGGACAGGAGTGCAGCAGGGGAGTGCTATGGGCAACGCTTTCGCGAAGGAGTGCGACTCGGCCAGGCTTTTGGGGACAATTGCCGGTGACAGGAGTCACCCAGGGAGATGGCGAGGGACGAGCAGCTGTAACTGGGCTTAAAGGACAAAAGAAGTGATACGTGACATTATGAGATAGACATGGGTAAGGACAGTGCCTAACACACAAATAACTATGCTGTGTTCCTTTTTTTTTTCTTTCTGTGCCTATAAGAGTATATATAAGTGGGACCGGGTCAGACTATAGTGTAATCCTAAGTGATAAGGAATCACAGCCATAAAACACTTTCCCTGAAAAAATAAATGGCTTCTGAGAGCAGGAAATAGATGAAAAGGGTCAACAGTTCATAGATGTTAGCTCTGGCACAGTTTAATGAATGTGTCATTGAGAAGAGGTCATGAAACAGGAAAAACCTAAAAAGTAGATTTAAATATAAATTAAAACTGTGGGACGATTAAAAAAAAAGTCAATTTTAGAAGGAGTATAGATACAGTTGTTTATCTTATTAGATTATTTTTACCTCGCTTCTCCTTCAATGAAGCCCCATGTAAGTTTGGAACCTGAGACGCTTCTCGTCTCAGGTTCACTTAAAATTTAAATGAAAATCAGATACTTACCGCAGGAGGGGGACGTCTCTGGATCTTAATGAGGCTTCCTTGACCCTCTCTATCCCTCCGTTCTAGCACTGGCAGCCCACCAAAAAGGTAAACAACAACAAAAAAACTATACTGCTGCTGCTGGAAAAGGTTATTTTATAAATAAGGTGAGGAATAGGTAAGGAGAGATCATTTTAGAGAGATATATAATTTCTGAATCCACCCCTAGTCTGGTATGGACATTTTTCTTTCCAGTAACATTTGTAGCTTCCTCCCGCTGATCGACGTCTGTTTCTCGCAGGTGAACACGTATGTCACGGGGAGGATGGAGCAGTTTTTCCCTGAGCCGCTCAAATTTAACCCGGACAGATTCAACCGTGACTCCCCAAAGTGAGTTCCTTCACGTATTTTACTTACCGGGACACAAAGAGCACTGGGCAAACTTCATTACTCATAGATACTACTGGAGCTGGTGTAGGGGTAGCACTGATGGGTGGGTTACTGAGGTCTTCAATTGTCCAGCAACCGCTGATCAACCGCACATGGGGATCTTGCACGTGAGTAACTGGAGTTGACAGTTCACTGGAAGAGGTCAGCCCAACAATTCAAGACCCCACCTGTAATGCCTGGTGGGTATCTGCCACTGAACTAGGTGAGAGAAATGGGGTGCTGTGTGGTTAGTGAACCGCCACAACCTCTATCCATGTGGGAATACATTACTACCTGTAACTGAAAAAGAAGAAAAAAGGTTACACAATTACATCAGGGGGAGGGGGGGGGGGGCCTCCAGAGGTTTCTCCAGACCCTGGCGAGTGGCAACCCCTCTGCTGCCAACCAGGACCCTCTTCACCTTCTTGGCCATGCTCCCTTACGTGTACAAGAGAGGCTGCACTGTGCAGCCCCCCCCCACCAATCAGATACAATGTATGTAGGAGGAATAACGACCCCCAGCTATCAGGTAACGTTGAATGGAGGAGGAAGGGGGGACCACTCTATTAGAAAGGAAGGGGGGACCACTAGACACCAGGTAGTGTTGTATGGAGGAGCCAGGGGTGACCACTAGACATCAGGTACGATCTATGGGGAGGGAGAATAGGCAGCCACTAGGTTTGATCCAAGTATAAACCGATATTTTGCTTTGGGGGCCATTTAAGGAACAAAAAAAAATCTCAGTTTGTACTTGAGTATATACAGACATTCTGCTGTCTTGTTTTTTTCACAGACCATACTACACTTATTTTCCATTCTCTCTTGGCCCTCGGTCTTGTATTGGACAAGTCTTTGCGCAGGTATGTAGGTTTTATACAATGCAAGAAATATATTATTATAATATTTGTTGTTCTATAAAATGTTGCCTTTTGTGTTGCCATAGAGAATATGATGCAAACATTGGTGGGTCGCACAAATCCAGGGCCGGGCCGAGGCATAGGCTGGAGAGGCTCCAGCCTCAGGGCGCAGTGTAGGAGGGGGCGCACAATTCATTTAGCTGTCATTCCTAATTGTGTTTGAAGCAGAAAGAAATAAGAAAAGGAGATACATGGAAGTGACTACAAGCCTGATAACTAGAGATTAAGGTGTTGGGGGCCCTGGGGCGCCTCTTAGTCTAATAGCAATCAGTGTGTGTCAGCTGGGGTGGGAGGGATGGGGGAGGGGCCTCTTAGTGTAATAGCAATCAGTGTGCGACGGCTAGGGTGGGAGGGATGGAGGGGCGCACTTTTGTGTCTCAGCCTTGGGTGCTGGAGGACCTTGTCCCGACTCTGCACAATTCCATACATATCTCACACCTGTTACCAGCCATGGTAGACTGACAAAGATATTGCAGCTGAAGGATGAAGTCTACATACACCAATACAACTCAATACAACTCAATAAGTAAAATCAAAAACACTCAACTCAATAACTCAGTAAAAGCAAAAACACTCAACTCAATAAGTAAAATAAAAAACAGGGTGGCAGCATGGAGTGCACAGATGCCCAGAGGTAGAGAAGATCCAATATAGTACTATGGACTGGTTGAATATAGTTACATACAGTGCTGTGCTGCCCATTATTCATAACCCTGGCAAATTTTGACTTAAAGTTATTCAACCAGCAAGTAATTTTTTTGACGGAAGATGACATAGGTGTCTTCCAAAATATAATAAGACGATGTACAAGAGGCATTATTGTGAGGGAAAAAAAACATTTCTCAGCTTTTATTTACATTTGAGCAAAAAGTGTCCGGTCCAAAATTATTCATACCCTTCTCAATAATCAATAGTAAAGCCTTTATTGCAGGGGTCTCAAACTCGCGGCCCGCAGGCCATTTGCGGCCCTCGATACAATATTTTGAGGCCCTCGCCGGCAAAAGCTTCCTTATAGTTCACTTCAGTGCTCCCAAGTAATCCGCCGCATCCCCGCCGCTAAACGAGGGCTGCAGAGCCCCCAAATCGCTCGGGGGGCAATCCGCCGGCATTTCCTGAAAGGGGCAGAGCTTTCAGCTTCAGCTCTGCCCCTCCTGATGTCAATCGCCGCACGGATCGCCGCCTCTCCCTGCCCCTCTCTGTGAAGGAAGAATGAGAGAGGCGGGCAGAGGCGGCGATGCGCCACGATTGTGAAATTCCTTATGCGGCCCAGCCTCATCCTGACTTTGCCTCCTGCGGCCCCCAGGTAAATTGAGTTTGAGTCCCCTGCTTTATTGGCTATTACAGCAATCAAACGCTTCCTATGATTGCAGGCCAGCTTTCTGCATGTCTTTACAGGTATTTCTGCCCATTCATCTTTAGCAATGAGCTCCAAATCTTTCAGGTTGGAGGGTCTTCTTGCCATCACCCTGATCTTTAGCTCCCTCTGCATATTCTGAATTGGATTCAAGTCAGGACTCTGGCTGGGCCACTGCAAAACGTTAATGTTGTTGTCTGCTAACCATCTCTTCACCACTTTTGCTGTGTGTTTTGGGTCATTGCCATGCTGAAATATCCACTGGTGCCCAAGGCCAGGTTTCTAAGCAGACTGCCTGATGTTGTCGTTGAGAATCCTCATGTATTGCTCTTTTTTCATGGTGCCACTTTTACTGTGATTAGGTTCCCTGATCCATTGGCTGAAAAACATCCCCAAAGCATTAGGTTCCCATCTCCATATCTGACAGTGGGGATGGTGTTCTTTAGGTTTAAGGCTTCTCCTTTTTTTACACAAAATGAAGGAAAAATCATTGTGACCAAGCAATTAAATTTTTGTTTCATCTCACCATAACACAGAAGACCAGAAGTCTTCTTCTTTGTCCAGATGAGCATTTGCAAAGGCCAAGCGAGCTTTTGTGTGCCTTTATCTGGAGAAGCTGCATCCTCCTTGGGCTGCATCTGTGGAAACCAGCAGTGTGCAGTGCCCGTTGGATTGTCTGCCTTGAGACATTGCCACCAGCAGAGCCCAGATTCACCAGGATGGCCTTGGTGGTGATCCTTGGATTGTTTTTTACCTCTCTCACTGTCCTCCTGGCCAGCACAGGTGTCACTTTTGGCTTCCGACCACGTCCTTTGAGATTTTCCACAGTGCGGAACATTTTGTATTTTTTAATAATACTTTGCACTGTAGCCACTAGAACTTGAAAACATTAAGACATGGCCTTGTAGCCCTTTCCTGACTTGTGAGCAGCCACAAGTCTGGAGCTCAGGGAGCTCCTTTGTCTTAGCCATGACTGTCCACAAACCAACTGCAGAGAGCTGCTGCTTTTCACCTGTTGAGTTGATTAAAACAACTGTACCCAATTTATAAGGGTAATTAGGATGCTGTAGAACAGCTTGGTCTATTTGGAATGGTATAGAACTTTGGATTTTCCCACAGACTGTGACAGTTTGTGAAGGGTATGAATAATTTTTGACTGGACAATTTTTGCTCAAATGTAAATAAAAGCTGAGAAATGGTTTTTTTTCCCACAATAATGCCTCTTGTACATCGTCTTATTATCTTTTGGGAGACGCCTATGTCATTTCCCATCAAAACATTACTTGCTGGTTGTATAAAAGTAACTTTAAGTCAAAATTTGCCAGGGATATGAATAATTATGGGCAGCATTGTACATTGTTTGGTTAAAAAAATACATTTGTCCATCAAGTCCAACCAGGAAAAAAAAATAAAAACAATATAAATAAATAAAATAATAATAAATAAATAAATAAAACACCATCCTGAACCTACACATATCCCAGTTGATCCAGGGGTAGGTGAAAAACCTTACAAGGCCCGGGCCTATTAGCTTTAAAAGGGAAACATTTCTTCCCAGTCAAATGAATCCCTGGATCAACTCTTCCGGGAATTACCCAATAATTATGGCCGTTCAATGCAAGGAAAACTTCCAAGTCCTCTTTAAAGAAAAACCTACCAGACCCCCCCCCCCTCCCCCCCCCCCCGAAACAAAAAGGAGTTTTACTTACCTGGGGCTTCTATGAAGACAGAGGACGGCTGCAGGGGGCTGGTGGAAGCCACAGGTAAGTAAAACTCTTTTTTTTGGGGGGGGGGGGGGGGGGGGGGGCTTTAGGTTTCCTTCAAATGCAGATATAGAGTTTGCCATAGCTACTTCTTGGAGTAGCTATGGCAAACTAACTAGATGGCAAAGACTTTTTTCCTCCACACGCAAATCATGTCCCCTTGTCCGTTGTACAAGGCTAGGGACAAATAGCTCATGTGCCAAGCTTTTGTACTGCCCACTAATATATTTATACATGTTAATCAGGTCACCTCTCAGTCGCCCTTTTTCTAAGCTTAATAAGCCCAGTTTTTCCAACCATTCTTGGTAAGTGAGATCTTTTCATCCCTCTGATTAATTTAGTTGCCTGTCTTTGTACCCGTTCTGCCTATACCTGGCTATCTATACTGGGAGAACCTAGGCGTGGCTAACCTATACTGGAACACCTATGGCACCTATGCCTGGCTACCTTTACTGGGGGCACCTATGCCTGGCTATCTATACTGGGAGAACCTAGGCGTGGCTAACCTATACTGGGTGTACCTATGGCACCTATGCCTGGCTACCTTTACTGGGGGCACCTATGCCTGGCTATCTATACTGGGGGCACCTAGGCCTGGCTATCTATACTGGGGGCACCTAGGCCTGGCTATCTATACTGGGGGCACCTATGTCTGGCTACCTATACTGGGGGCACCTATGCCTGGCTAACCTAAACTGGGGACACCTATGCCTGGCTATCTATACTGGGGGCACCTATGTCTGGCTACCTATACTGGGGACACCTATGCCTGGCTATCTATACTGGGGGCACCTATGCCTAGCTACCTATACTGGGGACACCTATGCCTGGCTACCTATACTGGGGGCACCTATGCCTGGCTATCTATACTGGGAGAACCTAGGCGTGGCTAACCTATACTGGAACACCTATGGCACCTATGCCTGGCTACCTTTACTGGGGGCACCTATGCCTGGCTATCTATACTGGGAGAACCTAGGCGTGGCTAACCTATACTGGGGGTACCTATGGCACCTATGCCTGGCTACCTTTACTGGGGGCACCTATGCCTGGCTATCTATACTGGGGGCACCTAGGCCTGGCTATCTATACTGGGGGCACCTATGCCTGGCTATCTATACTGGGGGCACCTAGGCCTGGCTATCTATACTGGGGGCACCTAGGCCTGGCTATCTATACTGGGGGCACCTATGTCTGGCTACCTATACTGGGGGCACCTATGCCTGGCTAACCTAAACTGGGGACACCTATGCCTGGCTATCTATACTGGGGGCACCTATGTCTGGCTACCTATACTGGGGACACCTATGCCTGGCTATCTATACTGGGGGCACCTATGCCTAGCTACCTATACTGGGGACACCTATGCCTGGCTACCTATACTGGGGGCACCTATGCCTGGCTATCTATACTGGGAGAACCTAGGCGTGGCTAACCTATACTGGAACACCTATGGCACCTATGCCTGGCTACCTTTACTGGGGGCACCTATGCCTGGCTATCTATTCTGGGGACACCTATGCCTGGCTACCTATACTGGGGGCACCTATGCCTGGCTATCTATACTGGGGGTACCTATGCCTGGCTATCTATACTGGGGGTACCTATGCCTGGCTATCTATACTGGGGGTACCTATGCCTAGCTACCTATACTGGGGGCACCTATGCCTGGCTATCTATACTGGGGGCACCTATGTCTGGCTACCTATACTGGGGACACATATGCCTGGCTACCTATACTGGGGGCACCTATGCCTGGCTACCCATACTGGGGGCACCTATGCCTGGCTACCTATACTGGGGGCACCTATGCCTGGCTACCTATACTGGGGGCACCTATGTCTGGCTACCTATACTGGGGGCACCTATGTCTGGCTACCTATACTGGGGACACCTATGCCTGGCTACCTATACTGGGGGCACCTATGCCTGGCTATCTATACTGGGGGCACCTATGTCTGGCTACCTATACTGGGGGCACCTATGCCTGGCTATCTATACTGGGGGCACCTATGCCTAGCTACCTATACTGGGGACACCTATGCCTGGCTACCTATACTGGGGGCACCTATGCCTGGCTATCTATACTGGGGGCACCTATGCCTAGCTACCTATACTGGGGACACCTATGCCTGGCTACCTATACTGGGGGCACCTATGCCTGGCTATCTATACTGGGGGCACCTATGCCTGGCTAACCTATACTCGGGACACCTATGCCTGGTTACCTATACTGGGGGCAACTATGTCTGGCTACCTATACTAGGGGCAACTATGTCTGGCTACCTATACTGGGGACACCTATGCCTGGCTACCTATACTGGGGGCAACTATGTCTGGCTAACCTATACTGGGGACACCTATGCCTGGCTACCTATACTGGGGGCAACTATGTCTGGCTAGCTATATGGGGGGCACCTATACTTGGCTACCTATACTGGGGGCACCTATACTGGACTTCCTAGAACACCAGAGTGTTCACTAGAAGGGCTGATACTACTATTAGAACTCAAATATTTTGGTCACATAAAGAGAAGACTGGGTTCCTTGGAGAAATCTCTAATGCTTGGAAAAATTGAGGGCAAAAGAAGAAGAGGATGGCAGAGGCTGTGATGGATAGGCAGCATATGTGAAGCTATGAAGAAATCAGTTTCTAGGCTAAATTGCTCCAAAAATGAGGATGTAAAAATTGTGCCCCCTCTCTCCGTAGACTTGAGAACGTTATTTGCGATGTGGTATATAGCACACCTAAGTAGCCAGGTGTCCCCTTAGTATGAGCCCCCCCCCCAGCATTGGTGGCCAGATGTACCCCCAGTATAAGTAGCAAGGTATAGGAGCCCCCAGTATAGGTAGCCAGGTATAGGTGCCCCCAGTATAGGTAGCCAAGTATAGGGAACTTGAACATTCTATTACAAAAATGCATATTGAGCAATTTAAGTCTATACAGGAATATGAGCTATTCGGTTTGAGCCAATACTAGCCACATTTCTGCCCAGTGAGGGCCCATTCACACCTAAGCGATTAGCAGGCGATACCCGCTAATCGCTAAAGCGACAGCGCCTTTTAAAGCGCTAGTGCTATGTTACCCTATGGCAATGTTCTCACTGCCGCGTTTAGCGCCAATCACAAACGTGTTACCTGCAGCATTTTCTGGGCGATTCTGGATCGATCATGGTATAGTGCTTATAAAGCGCTGACCGCAATCGCTCTAAAATCGCGAAAGTGTCCAGTGATTTTTACCACGCTAATTGAGGTAAAATCACTTGCACAAAACGTTTTGTGCTTTTACATGTGAACAGGGCCTCACAGTCTGTTATGAAGAAAGCTTTTTCCTTTTTATCTGCTCTGAAAATGTAAAAAACAAAACCAAAAACAAAACACGTTTGTTTGAATAACCTCTTGAAGCAAGCGAAGTGTGGACTGTGGAGACGAAATTTCAGGGTTGCTTAGTTACGGATGTGAATTTTGCCGCTACGATATGAATTCGTAATTTCACAATTGCCATACAAACTGTAATTTGGAATTCCGTAAGCAAAATTTTGGTTTTGTAATTTTGTGTTTTGGCGCAAATTTGCATTTAACGCAAAGTTTCGTAATTTTGTGTTTTCTATAGGAACAAAGTTATTTAAAGTAAGAAAATGGACATAATTTTGTTTCTAATAGTAATTATGCACATTTAGGTAATGACTAAACTCAGGAAAGTCACTCATTGATTGCAATTAGTGATTGCAATTACTGATAATGCAAAGGCCCCTGCACATGCTGTCGCTTTAAATGTATCAGGAGGCTCTATCTGTAGCCACTTCTAAGACGGGTGCTCTTTGCCATGGTGCACTTAGTGGTCATGCATGCTGAGACACTTGGTTTTGGGCCTTGCAATCTATATATATGTTACGGCCAAAACCAGAAATCGGCCAAAGTGGGAATTGGCCGGCCATTTCTAGAACTGGACGATTTGACGTCGGCCAAAGTCCAAAATGCTGGGGATTTCTGACATTGCCCGGCCAGTTTTCAAAATGGCCAAAGTCAGGCGGCCAAAGTCCAAACCGCACAAATCCTAGAACATCCCGGGTCCTGTCCAGCACCACGAATGACACTCGGAACTTCCTCTTTGCTCTCTTCACAGAAAATAAAAAATCTTTGTTACAGCTAATACACAATCCTGGATCAAATCAGCAGCGTGTCTACTTCCTGATTTCACGGACGCAGATACATTTGTTAACATCTTGCATGGCTGGGGGTGCATCGCTGGGTGCTTTGCATGGCTGGGGCCTGGGGGTACTTTGCTGGGCGCTTTGCATGGCTGGTGGGGTTTTCTGTGTGCTTTGCATGGTTGAGGGGCTTTCCTGTGCGCTTTGCATGGCTGGGGGGGTGGCTTTACTGTGTGCTTTGCATGGCTGGTGGGGCTTTCCTGTGCGCTTTGCATGGCCGGGGGGTTGCCTGTAGTGATGCTCAAATACCCCTTTTTAAAATTCGAGTTTGGTCGAATTCGAATAGTAAATTATTCGAGGTCAGTCGAATATTCGAGTCGAATAATTTTTACTATTCGATTCGACCTCGGACTTCGAGCTCACTATTCGAGTCGGTATTCGAGCTCACTATTCGAGCTGACTATTCGAATTGGCCTTAAATAGCTTCCAACACTTGTTTTGAGGGTGAATGATGCAAGAAACATCTTTTTTTCCAAGTAACAACAGCAAGTGATTATGTGGGGATGTTCCTTTAAAAAAAAATGTGGAAAGAGAAGTTGTGTCCTTAATTTTGTTCAGTAGTGTTACTGTATATACTTGTTCTTCTTCTTCTTCTTTATCTTTCTTCTTCTTCTAGATCTTCTTCTTCTATATCTTCTTCTTCTTCTTCTATATTGTCTTCTTCTTCTTCTTCTTCTTCTTCTTCTTCTTCTTCTTCTTCTTCTTCTTCTTCTTCTTCTTCTTCTTCTTCTTCTTCTTCATCTTCTTCTTCTTCTTCATCTTCTTCTTCTTCTTCATCTTCATCTTCTTCTTCTTCTTCATCTTCTTCTTCTTCTTCATCTTCATCTTCTTCTTCTTCATCTTCTTCTTCTTCTTCTTCTTCTTCTTCTTCTTCTTCATCTTCTTCATCTTCTTCATCTTCTTCTTCTTCATCTTCTTCTTCTTCTTCATCTTCATCTTCATCTTCATCTTCTTCATCTTCTTCTTCTTCTTCTTCTTCTTCATCTTCTTCTTCTTCTTCATCTTCTTCTTCTTCTTCATCTTCTTCATCTTCTTCTTCTTCTTCTTCTTCATCATCTTCTTCTTCTTCATCTTCTTTTTCATCTTCTTCTTCTTCTTCTTCATCTTCATCTTCTTTTTCATCTTCTTCTTCTTCTTCTTCTTCTTCTTCATCTTCTTCTTCTTCTTCATCTTCTTCATCTTCTTCATCTTCTTCATCTTCTTCTTCTTCTTCTTCTTCTTCATCTTCTTCTTCTTCTTCTTCTTCTTCTTCTTCTTCATCATCTTCTTCTTCTTCTTCATCTTCTTCATCTTCTTCTTCTTCATCTTCTTCTTCTTCATCTTCTTCTTCATCATCTTCTTCTTCATCTTCTTCATCTTCATCTTCTTCATCTTCTTCATCTTCTTCTTCTTCATCTTCTTCATCTTCTTCTTCTTCTTCATCTTCTTCTTCATCTTCTTCTTCTTCATCTTCTTCTTCATCATCTTCTTCATCTTCTTCTTCATCTTCTTCATCTTCATCTTCTTCTTCTTCATCTTCTTCATCTTCTTCTTCTTCTTCATCTTCTTCATCTTCTTCTTCTTCTTCATCTTCTTCTTCATCTTCTTCTTCTTCATCTTCTTCTTCTTTTTCATCTTCTTCTTCATCATCTTCTTCTTCATCATCATCTTCTTCATCTTCTTCTTCATCTTCTTCTTCATCTTCATCTTCTCCTTCTCCTTCTTTTTCAATATCGTCTTCTTCTTCACGTATTTCTCTTTTCAATTTTTTTTTTTTAAAATGCAGCTATTTTTGAGCGTAACAAATAGCTGGTGGGCGCACGCATGTTGGAAGCGCCATTGTATGTGCTCCCTGGCAGTGGAAACACAAAGACAGCAGGAGGTAAATTCAGCAGCAGGAGGAGGAGGATGAGTGTGTGGCAGCAGGCAGTCAATGAGGCAGGCAGCTCGCCGTGACATAATAGCCCTGGTACCTAGCGGTGATACCAGGGCTGTAAATAAACACAACAGGAGGTCCCAGACAGCGGTCGTGCAGCCCACATTGTGTCCAATACACAACTGGGACAACACAGTTTTCAACCCGGGCACCTCAGAAAAATTAAACCTTTTTTTTTTTTTTTAAATGGTTTGTTTGGTTTTGGTTTTGCAACCAATATAGCTATTGTTTGACGTAATAGCTGGTGGCAGAGTGGCAGCAGAAGGTAATTCTGTGTACCCTGGCAGTGGGAAACACAGACAGACAGCAACAGCAGCAGGAGGAATGGAGGAGTAATGTGAGCAGCTATTGTTTGACGTAATAGCTGGTGGCAGAGTGGCAGCAGAAGGTAAATCATCTGTGTAGTGTACCCTGGCAGTGGGAAACACAGACAGACAGCAGCAGCAGCAGCAGGAGGAGGTATGGAGGAGCAGTGTGAGTGTGGCAGCAGGTAGGCAGCGTGACATAATAGCCCTGGTACCTAGCGGTGATACCAGGGCTGTAAATAAACACAACAGGAGGTCCCAGACAGCGGTCGTGCAGCCCACATTGTGTCCAATACACAACTGGGACAACACAGTTTTCAACCCGGGCACCTCAGAAAAATTAAACCTTTTTTTTTTTTTAACGGTTTGTTTGGTTTTGGTTTTGCAACCAATATAGCTATTGTTTGACGTAATAGCTAGTGGCAGCAGAAGAAGGTAATTCTGTGTACCCTGGCAGTGGGAAACACAGACAGACAGCAGCAGCAGGAGGAGGAATGGAGGAGTAGGCGAGCAGCTATTGTTTGACGTAATAGCTGGTGGCAGAGTGGCAGCAGAAGGTAAATCATCTGTGTACCCTGGCAGTGGGAAACACAGACAGACAGCAGCAGCAGGAGGAGGAATGGAGGAGTAGGCGAGCAGCTATTGTTTGACGTAATAGCTGGTGGCAGAGTGGCAGCAGAAGGTAAATCATCTGTGTACCCTGGCAGTGGGAAACACAGACAGACAGCAGCAGCAGCAGCAGCAGGAGGAGGTATGGAGGAGCAGTGTGAGTGTGGCAGCAGGTAGGCAGCGTGACATAATAGCCCTGGTACCTAGCGGTGATACCAGGGCTGTAAATAAACACAACAGGAGGTCCCAGACAGCGGTCGTGCAGCCCACATTGTGTCCAATACACAACTGGAACAACACAGTTTTCAACCCGGGCACCTCAGAAAAATTAAACCTTTTTTTTTTTTTTTAATGGTTTGTTTGGTTTTGGTTTTGCAACCAATATAGCTATTGTTTGACGTAATAGCTGGTGGCAGAGTGGCAGCAGAAGAAGGTAATTCTGTGTACCCTGGCAGTGGGAAACACAGACAGACAGCAGAAGGGCAGTACACAGCAGCCCACTGTAGGTGTAAAATGTGTGGCTGCAGGCGACGTAATAGTCAAAGTGAACCAGGCTGGCTTAGTGAGCAGGAGCCAGGAGGTGGTAAAGGGTGGTAAGGCACATTAACGATGGTTCCGGCAGCCAGTTCATGTCCCCCTCTCGCCGACAACAGGGGCCAGGAACTCGCCTTCCACCCACGCCTGGTTCATCTTGAGAAACGTCAGTCTGTCCACAGACTTGTGAGACAGACGTGAGCGTTTCTCGGTGACCACGCCACCAGCTGCACTGAAGCAGCGCTCGGACAGCACGCTGGAAGGGGGGCAGGACAGCACTTCCAGGGCGTACTGCGCCAGCTCGCTCCAGATCTCCATGCGCTTGACCCAATACTCCATGGGATCAACAGGGGCATCGCTGTCAAGCCCGCTGTACGACCCCATGTAGTCAGCCACCATGCGGGTCAGGCGCTGGCTGTGACCGGAGGAGGATGCTGCTGCATGCATCTCCTCTCTAGTCACTGCTGCCGGAGCCTCGACAGTCCTGTAGAGCTCGTGGCTGAGAGACAGCAGGTCTGTGGGGCGCTTGCTGCTGCTGGATGCAGGCACCTGCTGCTGCCTCTGTGCTGGCTGCTGGACAGTGGGGGTGGAAGGCTGGGGGAAGGCTTCCTCCAAGCGCTCAACAAGGGCCTGCTGCAAGCTCCTTATTTGTTGCGCTGGGTCTCCTCCTGCAGGCGGCAGGAACTGGCTCAACTTCCCCTTGAGGCGTGGGTCCAACATCATGCTGATCCAGATGTCCTCCCTCTGCTTCATCTGGATCACCCTGGGGTCCCTGCGCAGGCACGTCAGCATGTGCGCTGCCATTGGGAAGAGGCGGGCCACGTCTGCTGGCACATCGACGTCAGTGCTGTCCTCATCCTCCTCCTCTGCCGCCTCATCCTCTCTCCACCCCCGCACCAACTCAGCTGCGCTGTGCTGATCCCCCTCATCAGCAGCCAGGTCAGGGACCTCCACCAAGTCCTCCTCCTCCTCCCCCTCAGAGGTGGACTGCGCAGCTGGTTGCCGCTCCTGCTGGTCCAAGGCTGCCGCTCCCTGTTCCAGCAAAGCATCGAGGGCCCTGTTCAGCAGAGAAACCAGGGGCACCCACTCGCAGACCATAGCATGGTCCCTGCTCACCATGTTTGTGGCCTGCAGGAAGGGAGCCAGCACTAAGCACACCTGCTGCATGTGCCTCCAGTCATCATCGGGGACGATGGACGGGATGTTGCTGGTCTTGTCCCTTCTCTGAGCTGCGGAAACAGTGGCCAGGGCAAGGTACTGTTTGACAGCGTGCCTCTGTTCAACCAGACGCTCCAACATCGCCAGGGTGGAGTTCCAGCGAGTCGGAACGTCAAGGATCAGCCGATGGTGTGGCAGATCCAGCTCCTTTTGCACGTCTTCCAGGCTCGCACAGGCTGCAGCCGAGCGCCGGAAGTGACGCACAACATACCTTGCCGTTTCCAGCAGTTCGCCCATCCCCTGGTAGGTGCGCAGGAACTTCTGCACCACCAGGTTCAGCACGTGGGCAAGACAGGGGATGTGGGTCAGGTTTCCCCTGTCTATTGCGGCAACCAGATTGGCCCCATTGTCGGCCACCACCTCTCCGACTCTGAGGCCTCTGGGGGTCAGCCAAATCCTCTCCTGCTCCTGGAGTTTGGCCAACACATGGGTTGCCGTCAGCTTGGTCTTCCCAAGGCTGACCAAGTGCAGCAGCGCTTGGCAGTGGCGGGCCTTCACGCTGCTGCTGAGGCGGGGGGTTTGGCCAGGTGTGCCGGAGGATGGCAGAGGATCGGAGGAACCTGCTGCAGTTCCCCTGACCCTGCGGTGTGGCACCACCCACTGTGTTGCTGCTGCTGCTGTGCCCGCTGCTGCTCTCCCATCCTCACCCCCTTCCACCAAGCTGACCCAGTGGACAGTGAAGGACAGGTAGCGGCCTGTCCCGAAGCGGCTGCTCCAGGAGTCCATGGTGACGTGGACCCTTTCACCAACCGCGTGCTCCAGCCCTCGCTCCACATTGGCCATCACAAAGCGGTGCAGTGCAGGAATGGCCTTGCGGGCAAAGAAGTGTCTGCTGGGGAGCTGCCAGTCTGGGGCTGCGCAAGCAAGCAGCGCACGAATGTCGCTCCCCTCCTGCACGAGCGTGTACGGCAGGAGTTGGGAGCACATGGCCCGTGCCAGCAAGCCGTTCAGCTGCCGCACGCGACGGCTGCTGGGAGGCAGAGCCCTAACCACCCCCTGGAAGGACTCGCTCAAAAGGCTCTGGCGTGGCCTTTTGCTGACACGGGAATCAGCAGACACAGCAGAGGAGGCCACTGAGGACTGGCTGCCAGAACAGGCCTCAGTGTCGGCGGCAGGAGTTGCAGAGGGGGGAGGAGCAGTGCGTTTCCGCACTCCTGCTGGTGCTGCTGGAGGAGCAGGAGGGCGGGTGGCTGCTGTTGCTGCTGCTGCTGCTGAAGGCTGTGCAGTGATGGGTGTGGTGCCACTGCCAGCAGCAGATGCCTTCAGCCTCTGGAACTCCTCATGCTGGTGGAAATGTTTAGCCGCAAGGTGGTTGATGAGCGAGCTGGTGCTGAACTTTAAGGGGTCTGCACCTCTGCTCAACTTCCGCTGACAGTGGTTGCAAGTGGCGTACTTGCTGTACACAGTGGGCATGGTGAAAAACCGCCAGATTGGTGACAGAAACTTCCCCCTACGGCATGGAAGCGCTGCTGCCTGTCTCCCTGTGGTGGTTGGGGGGGGGGCTTGGGTGCGGCTGGTGGTGGTACTGGCTGATGCTGCTGCTGCTGCTGCTGAGCCTGAGACACCAGCAGGCTGTGGGACGCTGCCAATGCTTGCAATGATGCGCCTCCTTGCAAGGCCCACAAGAGCATCCTCCTCCTCCTCCTCAGAGCTGCTGAGGACGACATCCCCTGGAGGTGGTGGCACCCAGTCTCTGTCTGTCACCGGGTCATCATCATCATGCCCCTCCTGAAACATGTCCTGCTGGGATGATGACCCCCCAAACTCCTCTCCTGATGCATGGATGGGACGCTTGACTGTCGCCACAGTCTTGCTGTCCAATCCCTCCTCCCCCAAAGTGCCCATCAGCATCTCCTCCTCAAAATCGCCAACAACAGCAGACAATACCCTGATGGTGCCTGGGGTAAAAAGACTGCTGAGTGACAGGTCGGCGACTGATGGTGAACTGGCCTCCTCCCCAGGCCCTGCTGGGTGGCTGCTGCGAACAGGGGTGGTGGTGGTGGTGGTGGTGGTGGTGGTGAGGGTGGAGGCCTCGGATGCAGAGCTGATGGCGGGCTGCTCATCCTCCGTCATGAGTTGCACCACAGTGTCTGCATCCTTTTCCTCAATGGGACGTTTCCGACCCGGCTGGAGGAAAATGGGAGCAGGTGCTACACGCTGCTGCTGCTGTGTCTCTGCAGCGTGAGTTGCAGATGCTCCTGCTGGGCGGCGCCCAAGGCGTCCACGGCCAGTGGCTATGGGAGGAATGTTAGCCATTGACGCTGCTGCTGCTGCTGCGGAACTGTGCATGGTGGCGCGCCCGCGGCCGCGGCTTGCCACAATGCTGCTCCCTCTCCTCCTGATTCCCTTGCTGCCCTTCCCCTTGCCCAAACCGCGCTGGCTGCCACTTCCAGACATCTTCAATGTTTTGGGCGTATAGACAAAAGTTTTTTAAAAGGGCGGGTGAAAAGTGGGGTACTTTAATGGAGTGGGTTGGTTGGTGAGGTGACTGAGTGAGTGTCCCCTAGTACAGTAAGTAAGTAGTAACAGTCAGGAAGTACAACTAGCAGTTACAATAATCAGTAGTAATCACAAGTAAATTTAGTGTGTGTACACTCAGACAGTGAGTGCACGCACGCAGGAGCTAGTAGCCTATGAACACAGTGACTGAGTGTCCTAGACTCCTAGTACAGTAAGAGTAAGTAGTAACAGTAAGTAGAACTAACTAATTACAATAATCAATCAGCGATCAGAAGGAAATGGAGTGTGGGTGTGTGTACACTCAGACAGTGAGTGCACGCACGCAGGAGCTAGTAGCCTATGAACACAGTGACTGAGTGTCCTAGACTCCTAGTACAGTAAGAGTAAGTAGTAACAGTAAGTAGAACTAACTAATTACAATAATCAATCATCGATCAGAAGGAAATAGAGTGTGTGTTGTGTGTGTACACTCAGACAGTGAGTGCACGCACGCAGGAGCTAGTAGCCTATGAACACAGTGACTGAGTGTCCTAGACTCCTAGTACAGTAAGAGTAAGTAGTAACAGTAAGTAGAACTAACTAATTACAATAATCAATCAGCGATCAGAAGGAAATAGAGTGTGTGTTGTGTGTGTACACTCAGACAGTGAGTGCACGCACGCAGGAGCTAGTAGCCTATGAACACAGTGACTGAGTGTCCTAGACTCCTAGTACAGTAAGAGTAAGTAGTAACAGTAAGTAGAACTAACTAATTACAATAATCAATCAGCGATCAGAAGGAAATGGAGTGTGGGTGTGTGTACACTCAGACAGTGAGTGCACGCACGCAGGAGCTAGTAGCCTATGAACACAGTGACTGAGTGTCCTAGACTCCTAGTACAGTAAGAGTAAGTAGTAACAGTAAGTAGAACTAACTAATTACAATAATCAATCAGCGATCAGAAGGAAATGGAGTGTGGGTGTGTGTACACTCAGACAGTGAGTGCACGCACGCAGGAGCTAGTAGCCTATGAACACAGTGACTGAGTGTCCTAGACTCCTAGTACAGTAAGAGTAAGTAGTAACAGTAAGTAGAACTAACTAATTACAATAATCAATCAGCGATCAGAAGGAAATGGAGTGTGGGTGTGTGTACACTCAGACAGTGAGTGCACGCACGCAGGAGCTAGTAGCCTATGAACACAGTGACTGAGTGTCCTAGACTCCTAGTACAGTAAGAGTAAGTAGTAACAGTAAGTAGAACTAACTAATTACAATAATCAATCAGCGATCAGAAGGAAATAGAGTGTGTGTTGTGTGTGTACACTCAGACAGTGAGTGCAGTGCGCACACGCAGGAGCTAGTAGCCTATATGAACAGTGACAGTGAGTGTCCCTACGGGTACAGTAAGAGTAAGTAGTAAGTAAGTACAACTAACTAACAATAATCTATCAGTAATCAGAAGGAAATAGAGTGTGTGTACACACAGACAGTGAGTGAGTGCACACACGCAGGAGCTAGCTAGTAGCCTATAAACAGTGACAGTCAGTGAGTGTCCTACTCCTAGTACAGTATAACTACAATACTATTAGTAAAGGACAGCAGAAATACTGGTATAGATGAGAGAAATAAACAGAGGACAGCTGCCCACAGAGGCAAGGCCCCCCTGAGGCCTAAACCTGTAAGCTTGCAGCAGCTGCCTGTCTCTAATGTAACACACAAGCTACTAACTAAAATACAATGTCTATCTAACTAACAACAATATAGGTGTGTATAGGAGGTGTATGTGAGCAAAAACGCTAGGTAAATGACCACAATAGAGCTCTTGCTAAGCCAAAGCACAAAGGAGCAACTCTCTCTCTGTACAAGTCTCAGGCAAGCACGGAGAAACGGAACATGGCGGCCGCTATTTATAGGGTAGGGGCTGGCCAGGGTCCCCCTCTGTGATTGGCTGCCGTCAGAGGGCCTGGGAGCCCTCTGATTGGCTCTAAGGACATCAATCTGGGCTATGACGCTATTCGAGCTCGGTACCGAGCTCGAATAGCGCCGGGTTGCTCGAATAGCTCGAATAGTGAATGGGCTATTCGAGTGTACTCGGATAGCCCATTCGAATAGCTCCAGCTATTCGGAGCTCGAATACCGTGCTCGAATAGCTGAAAAAGAGCTCGAATATTCGAGCTACTCGACTATTCGAGCTCTGCTGAGCACCACTGGTTGCCTGCTCACAGACCTCAGATCAGGGCGACCGGAGAGGCGGAGAGAGGCAGAGCAGCGAGCACGCTACCCGCCCGTACACTTCACATGGGGAAGTGCCAAATGACTGGTGCCACCGCATTGAAGTGTTCACGTCCTGCGGGTCACGTGCTTGCTATGCCTCTCTCCGCCTCTCCGGTCCGGTCGCCCTGATCTGAGGTTTGAGTAGTGCAGGCAGCGGGGGAGAGGCAAGCGAGCAGGACTTGGCCGGCCACATATATCCACAACGCATTCTGGCCGGCCACAGTCCGCAATTACACAATATTTCAAACATTGGCCGCATCAGCCGGCCACTTCTCATTTTGACCGGCCAGAACCCAAAGTGGCCAGACTTAAGGTACTGGCCGTAACATATATATATAAAATCGTATGTATGTGTGTATGTATGTGTGTATGTGTGTGTGTGTGCGTGTGTGTATGTGCCGCGATCACTCAAAAACACCTTGACCGATTTGAACGAAACTTGGTATACAGATCCCTTACTACCTGGGATGATATGTTCTGGGGGTCTCGCGGCCCCCCTGCACACCTGGGCGGAGCTACAAACAGCAAATCAGATTTCACCCATTCAAGTCAATGGAAAAAATGTAAAAGGCTGCCATTCTCACAGTAATCAAGCCAGAGTCCCCACACTTGGCACAGGTGGTCGCTTGGTGACCGAGGTTACGAATCCAGGAAAAGTGGGCGGAGCATAAAACTGCTAATCAAATTTCAGCCATTCATTTTAAATAGGAAAATGGAAACTGCAGCCATTCTTAGACTGTTAATCGCAGGGTTTTCAAACTTGGCATCAGGGGTGCTCACAGGATGAAATCTGAATGAGTTTTATTCGGATTTCATCCAGGTAATTAAAGCACCTGAGTGAGTGGGTGTGCGAGAGAGGGTTAAACTTACCCAGCAGGCATCTTCTTTAACTTGTCCCACGGCGCATCCCACTCTGCGTTCCAAGCCGCGTCACGTGACTACTATGCTTCCTCCTTCAACCCGGAAGGAAGAAGTGTTTGTAATCACGTGACTGCGGCTCACGTGACTGAGGCTTCAAACTTGCTACAGTCGGTCATTGGGTGACTGGGGTTAAAATTCACTAAAGGGGCGGGGCCACAAACAGCCAATCAGATTTCCTTGGTGGACAAACTGCTTCCAGTCACACATTTTTGATGCCAGGAACCTGAAAGCTCACAAACTTGGTCATTGAGTGACTGTATGTCCAGGTTACAAAAAGTGGGTGGAGCCAAAAACAAATTTCACTGGGAAAATGTAAACTGCAGCCATTCTTACACTGTTAATGGCTCTCATACTTTGCACAGTTGGTCACTTGGTGACTGGGATTAAATGGACACTATGGAGAAAAACTGTAAAATATAAAATGTGTGCAAACATAAATAAATAAGAAGTACGTTTTTTTCCAGAGTAAAATGAGCCATAAATTACTTTTCTCCTATGTTGCTGTCACTTACAGTAGGTAGTGGAAATCTGACAGAAGTGACAGGTTTTGGACTAGCCCATCTCTTCATAGGGGATTCTCAGCAAGGCTTCTATCTATCTATCTATCTATCTATCTATCTATCTATATATATATATATATATATATATATATATATATATATATAAACAGTGGGTTGCAAAAGTATTCGGCCCCCTTGAAGTTTTCCACATTTTGTCACATTACTGCCACAAACATGCATCAATTTTATTGGAATTCCATGTGAAAGACCAACACAAAGTGGTGTACACGTGAGAAGTGGAATGAAAACCATACATGATTCCAGACATTTTTTACAAATCAATGACTGCAAAGTGGGGTGTGCGTAATTATTCGGCCCCCTGAGTCAATACTTTGTAGAACCACCTTTTGCTGCAATTACAGCTGCCAGTCTTTTAGGGTATGTCTCTACCAGCTTTGCACATCTAGAGACTAAAATCCTTGCCCTTTCTTCTTTGCAAAAACAGCTCCAGCTCAGTCAGATTAGATGGACAGCGTTTGTGAACAGCAGTTTTCAGATCTTGCCACAGATTCTCGATTGGATTTAGATCTGGACTTTGACTGGGCCATTCTAACACATGGATATGTTTTGTTTTAAACCATTCCATTGTTGCCCTGGCTTTATCTTTAGGGTCATTGTCCTGCTGGAAGGTGAACCTCCGCCCCAGTCTCAAGTCTTTTGCAGAGTCCAAGAGGTTTTCTTCCAAGTTTGCCCTGTATTTGGCTCCATCCATCTTCCCATCAACTCTGACCAGCTTCCCTGTCCCTGCTGAAGAGATGCACCCCAAGAGCATGATGCTGCCACCACCATATTTGACAATGGGGATGGTGTGTTCAGAGTGATGTGCAGTGTTAGTTTTCCGCCACACATAGCGTTTTGCATTTTGGCCAAAAAGTTCCATTTTGGTCTCATCTGACCAGAGCACCTTCTTCCACATGGTTGCTGTGTTCCCCACATGGCTTGTGGCAAACTGCAAACGGGACTTCTTATGCTTTCTGTTAACAATGGCTTTCTTCTTGCCACTCTTCCATAAAGGCCAACTTTGTGCAGTGCAAGACTAATAGTTGTCCTATGGACAGAGTCTCCCACCTGAGCTGTAGATCTCTGCAGCTCGTCCAGAGTCACCATGGGCCTCTTGACTGCATTTCTGATCAGCGCTGATCTGATCGCTCTCCTTGTTTGGCCTGTGAGTTTAGGTGGACGGCCTTGTCTTGTTAGGTTTACAGTTGTGCCATACTCCTTCCATTTTTGAATGATCGCTTGAACAGTGCTCTGTGGGATGTTCAAGGCTTTGGAAATATTTTTGTGGCCTAAGCCTGCTTTATATTTCTCAATAACTTGATCCCTGACCTGTCTTGTGTGTTCTTGGTACTTCACGGTGTTGTTGCTCCCAATATTCTCTTAGACAACCTCTGAGGCCTTCACAGAGCAGCTGTATTTGTACTGACATTAGATTACACACAGGTGCACTCTATTTAGTCATTAGCACTCATCAGGCAATGTCTATAGGCAACTGACTGCACTCAGATCAAAGCGGGCCGAATAATTATGCACACACCACTTTGCAGTTATTTATTTGTAAAAAATGTTTAGAAGTGGAACGAAAATCATACATGATTCCAATGTGTACACCACTTTGTATTGGTCTTTCATGTGGAATTCCAATAAAATGGATTCATGTTTGTGGCAGAAATGTGACAAAATGTGGAAAACTTCAAGGGGGCTGAATACTTTTGCAACCATATATATATATATATATATATATATATATATATATATATATATATATATATATATATTTGGATGTTTCTCAAACTTGCCACACTTAATCACTGGGTGAATGATCAAAATTCAATTCAATGTAAATATTCCCCTTGAAAATCAATAGGTGAATTTTGATTGGCTATTATAGGCTCCACCCATTTTCCTGAATATTAATCCCAGTCCCCCAGTGACCAACTGTGTCAAGTTTGAGAACCCTGCCATTAACAGTGTAAGAATGGCTGCAGTTTATATTTTCCCATGTAAAAAGTTAGTTGTTTTTGGCTCCACCCACTATTTCTAACCTAGACATACAGTCACTCAATGACCAAGTTCATGAGCTTTGGGGTCCTTGGCATCAATAAATTGCATTTTCCCACTGAAATTAAACAAATCTGATTGGCTGTTTGTGGCCCACCCCCTTTTAAGAATTTAAACCCCAAACAGCCAATCAGATTTGTCTAATTTCAGTGGGAAAATGCAATTTATTGATGCCAAGGACCCCAAAGCTCATAAACTTGGTCACTGTAAGTGCTGGAAAGTTCTTTTAAATAAGAAATGAAAAATTATCTCCTAGGAGAAAACTTGGGTGAGAAAGTTAATTGCATATGGACCTTTATCTCCAAAGTTTTCTTCTAGGAGATAATTTTTTCATTTTCTGTTTTAACAAACTTTTCAGCACTTTGCAATTGAAAAAGTACTAAAGTACTAAAAGGTAGGTGAAAAAGTAACAAGTACTGTGTTTCCTTGCTTTCTGGTGGCTTAAAGAGACACTGAAGCGGAAAAAAATAAATGATATAATGAATTGGTTGTGTACTATGAATAGTTACTAGAAGATTAGCAGAAAAGAAAATATTCTCATGCTTTTATTTTCAGCTATATAGTGTTTTTTCTAACATTGCATTATTCTATAATATGTGCAGATTACACAACACTCAGCATTCAAAATGATTCTTTCAGAGCAGTCTGTGAAGTAATGACCTCTCCTCTAGCAGAGAAAAAGTAAACAGTTCACTTACAGTTGAGATAATAAAAGTCAGATAACAGCCCTCTCCACGACTAAAGGCCCATACACACGTCGGATTTTTGCGAACGACCCGTCGTTTGAATGTTCTGTCGTTCGCACGTCAAATCCGGCGTGTACAGACTATCGTTCAGGTGATAAGACTGGTTTTCAGCGATCCGCCGGGCGGATCGCTGAAAACCAGTCTTATCACCCGAACGATAGTCTGTACACACGCCGGATTTGACGTGCGAACGACGGAACGACAGAACGTTCAAACGACGGGTCGTTCGCAAAAATCCGACGTGTGTATGGGCCTTAACTTAGTCAGAGAGCTTAATGGCTTGTTTGCATAGAGATAACAACTGGAGTTTCTCAACTCTTCCTGTACTGGAAACAATTAGACTGATGTATCTGAGCTTAATGTTTTATTTCTTAGCTGTACTACACATACAAATCATCATAAT